>NC_133963.1:676927-924970 GCF_031877795.1 Strix aluco
TCAGAGACTTTGATTTCACAAAATCAGAGGTAAAAAACCCCCATCCTTTAGTGACTTTTTAGTCAGAGCTATGTATCAAAACAGACAACTGTGCGATTCAAAGGGTTTATTGATAAACATTGTGCTTAGCAGGGAGACTCCTGTTTCATGTTTCGGGTAGGGTTGGGCAGTTTGAGTCTTGTTGAAGTTTTTGTAAACTTAATCTAATCTTGGAGGGGAAGAAAAGAATTACTGAGTGTGGGCTCTGGTTAAGCAAACCAGTGGAACAAAAAAGAGAAGCTGCAGTAGTTGTTTGCTGGCTGGCTGTCTTGTGTATTTAACGGTAATCAGCATCATCAGAGGCGAGAGTCAGAACTCGTGTTTGAAGAAGGGCTGGCCGAGCTCGTATGAAGTCTTTGCCTCTCTGTTTCATAGGTAATGGGGTTCTCGTCTGTGTTTTAATCTGTTGTGGTATTTGGGAAATTAACAGGATTTTACATGTTGCCTCCATATACCTGTATTTATATGTGCTTCTGATTTAGTCCTCAGTTTCTGTAGTAAAGACTTTCATAGTTGTTCTTGGGGAAAATCTAATGTTCTTTAAGAACACAAGCTCTTTTCTTGCTATTCATTGTGTTTACATAGCAAAGTCTCCAATAATGGTGTCTGCTGTAGTCACCTTTTTGACTTTCTAAACTCAAGTTGTTTGAGCTAAACCATTTTTGTGCTAGAGGTCTGCTTCATGCCTATTTAATTTTTAAAATATTAATATGTATTATGTCCTATTAATATAATAAACCTAATAGACATTAATTTTCATTGAGAACCCTTATTTCTGCTTTGGAAATGCATTATCTGTTAATCTCATGAAGAGTGTCAAATGTTTGGACAGCAGAGTGTGCTTCCCTTGAAATAAATTTCATTTTTTCGACAGAGACATGCTTTAAAAATTTTTGACAGCTGAATTTTCTGAAAGGTCGTGTTCAGTACAGATGGTGTCATTGTGAAAATTGCAAGAGCTGGGGAAGACCGTCTCTCTCTTTACTCCTCCCTGCAGGTATGGGCTGTGCTGAAATGAGCAGCTCATGTGTGATAGAGCAGGAAAGTTCCACCAGTGGTTCACAGCCTGGATCCAGTTTGTGCCCTGGCTATAGGGGTGTCAGTACTGCTCAGTGCTTGTACTTTCTGCGTGATCACAAATGCATGAGTGGAGCTGGTAACTGGTGTGTTACCAAGTACTCTTGGCAGTCTGGAGACTAGTCTTCTTCGGTCTGGCTATAGCTGGCGCTGGCTGCTGTCATGGAAGAGGATAGAAACTCAGGGTCTAGCTTTTATTTTGACAGTAGGCAGTCCTAAAATATGCTGGAAACCAGGAGGGAGGAAGCAGCTAGTTTCAGGTAAAGACCGGAAAGGCAGAGAAGAAAAAATAGGAAAGCTGACAGAACTGAACTTTAGAGCTGAAGTTCTCTAAAATAGTGCTAAATGTCTTTTAATACCGTTTTTTTTTTTTTTTTTCTAATTTGAGAAGTTTTGCAATCTATACCACCTTATGAGCTTAAATAGTTCTACTAAGGAATAGGATCTGCCGTCCCTATTCTTCTGTTACTGTTACAGATGGTAGATGTGTGACGTTACCTCTTTTTTTCCTTTACACACCACTTTTTTGTGATCAGTAAAGGAGGATTTTACATTTCAGTCTGGGTCAGCACAGAACTCTGTGGTAAAGTTGACGCATGTGCTGTTGGTCTTGCTTGAAATCACGGGTACAATTTTTCTCCCCATAGAAAGAACGTGCTGCTGCAAACACTCTGGTTGTCGGTACCCTGAGCTTAGTTTCTCCTGAGCTGAAAATGGGACAGCCAGCTTCTCCAGCCTCTGACACGTACGCTTACGGCTGCCTTCTGTTTTGGGTATGTCATGGCTTGTGCGAGAGTTTCTAGAAATACTACGGAACTGTAGCAGGCTTATAAAGAGCAACAAATGTTATCTCCAACTTCTGCTTTGGACTATTTTGGCTAAATAAGTGTTCATATTTCCAACTGAGAGGTAAGTGTGGAATGAATGGGAGTTACCATTGTGGGCAGAAGACAGTGCATTTTTTCTGTAAATTTTCCTCAAGAGAGGAAAGATGAAAGCAGGGATGGGACCGTCACGTGTTTTGTTGCTGGCAGCAGTGCTTAGACGGGTGTTTTGTTTCTTAGTGTGTGTTATGCTGGGGAGGAGAAAGCAATCTCCTTTCCTGTGTTTGATGGCATGTTGCACAGCATCTCTTCCATCTCCTTTTTGTCTTCTGGCACTCTATGGCTGCCTCCTCAAACCATGGTGTCAGTGCCCCGTGTTCTGAATGGGAAAACTTGAAATCTCCCAGACATGAAAAGCCACAGGCTGCCCGGCAAGTGCTGACGTTCCCAGGCAGTGATTTCACATGAGTGCTTGATATACGGGAGCAGCTTTGCTGGGTACTGGTTGGAGCTCCAGGTACATGGGGGTCTTCCTGGGAAACACTGGTGGTTCTGCCAGCTGCACAGTGATGGCTTTGGTAATCCCTTCTGTGCCACAGCATCTTGGAAACGCTTCGTAACAGAGGTGTCAACTGCAAGTTGATAGGGAGCTGCTGTCAGTTACCGGTGCTGAGAACATGAAGCCGGTTCATATAAAAGTCATTCTTCATTATGTTTTATTCCCAATTTAGGAAGCAGTTGCTTCAAATCAAGTAATTTTTCTACTGAAATAGATGAACTAAAGTGTAGCTTAATATCACAGATCCTTATAATTTATTAACGTGGTATGGTTCAGTCAGAGCACTTCCAGTACCACTATCCAGATCTTCATCTGTTCTAGAAAAAAGGTTTTTACGAGCAGAAGAGAGGTTAAAAAAAAAAAAAAAAGTAAAAAACCCCAAAAACCAAAGGCAGTTTTACGAATGGCTGGCTCTTCTTGAAGAGAATATCTGGGATGTGACAAGATCAGCATTCTTCTGAAACCTCATCCCAGTTTGCCAGCTGAATTTCAGGTTAATCCACGTGTAACTCATCTGCAGCGTGGACTTGGTGTTGTATTGATCATTTGATGGAAAACTTTAGCTCAAGTGTTAGTATTATGTTCAACAGTTGCCAGTTTCATGTTGGGCAGCTGAAATTGTGTTCTCCCTCATTAAACAACAGTGCCACTTCTAAAATCGAGACAGTGGTTTTCCAAGTTCTCTGCTGCTCTGTCACAAGCGCCCAGCACTGACTAAACACGTTTCCTTGTGCTGTCTCTGTAATTGTTCAGAATAGAGGCATTTTCAGATTAACCTGCAGGCCGGGTTTTGAAAAATGCTGTACTTGGGCATGGTTCTAGGCTATAGTAAAGACTGGGGAAATTTTACTTTGTACAGGTACAGGGTTCACATTTGTCTGTCAGAGTGCGCTTACCCCTCAGCATTTCTTAAAGAGGATTATATAATTAAAGGTACAGCTTGGGCATGGACTTCAAGTCATATTTTTAAAAGTCTATTTCTTTTGACCTCAAAGTTTCTTCTGATGCTAACTTTTTTCCCCATTGTTTCTGTGTAAGGGGAACTTGAGCCCCTTGCATGTTTTACCCTACTGTGAAATTGGGGAAGAAAGCATTTCCCTGCCATTTGCCTATAACAATCCATTTTCACTTGAAACCTGGAATCTCCTTGACTGATGTTTGGCTTTGTTAAACTAAAGGGAAAAAACCCCACCAGTGTTATGCATTATGTATCTTTTCATTTACAGCTTTGTGTTCAAAACTCGGAGTTTGGCATAAAAGAAGATGGAACGTCTGAGGTCGATGTGGTTGTCATGGTATGTTAATTGTCAGATGAGGAAGTTTAGAGTGCTCTTGGTGGTTAGTTGATTATTTTTTTTTAAAGTCAAACATTGCATTGGAAGTGCTGGGTTGATAAAATGTTCTTAATTGACTGCTTGGATAATTCTAAATAGCATGCACAAATAAAATGATGTTTGAGAAGGTAGAAAACCCCTGACTTTTCTTAATATTTAACTCCAGTCTCAGGAGGAACAGCTTCTTCACAGATAACTATTGATCGAATGACACCCAAGTTATAGACTCCAAGGAGGTATTTGAATTAGGAACCTGTCTCTTCAGAAGTCAGGGAATTTGACTTCGTACTTGCAACTAGTAAAATTTTTGTTGTCTTCAGCAAATGTAAAATTGCCCCAGGAAAATAACGTTAAGCTTTAAAATGGGGATATTAATGTTAGGTAACTGTTGAGGAAAAGGAAAGTTTAGAGACAAGCTCTTGTAGCCACTCATTTTGCCATGCCAAGCTTCAGTGTTCAGTGTGTTTCAGCATCCAGTTTTACAGATTTTTATTTTTAAAAAAAAGTAAGAGCAAGCACGACGGAATGGAGTAGACACGATGAAATGTTGTCCTACAGCAGTATTCCTTGTGAAATCAATCCAGTTTCCTTAGTGCAAAAAGATGGTGAGAAGGGGATATTTGGTGTTGACAGACATTTGATAATATCATGAAATGCAAATACACAAGTACAAAGCTTGTCAAGCTCTTTAAATGCCCAGACTTTCTTCACTTTTTGCAGAGGAAGTGTGTAGTCGTGGTTCACTCCTGTATTTCATTGCACATGTTTGGATCTTCTTAACTAGAGATTTTCCTTTAAGCATTTTAGATGTTTTCTAAACATTTAACAATCTCTTATGTCTGTAACAGCAACAGTTTTCAGATCTCATCTTTTCAGCTAGATTTCAGATTGTTTGGGGAGTGGCTGATTCTCCAGAGTCACTCTGATAATTAGTGGAAGAGTTGGAAATTGTCTGCTTGTTTCTGTCTTCCAGTTTTGACTACATGTGTGCATTTCTTCGCATCACAGTGATTCTTCAGTCTGGGTGAAATGGGGATAGGTGAGAGGTGTACAGGTATCTTGTGCTTGGCTGGTTTATTGACCCTGGGCAGAGGTGTTGCTGTGTTGGGAGACCCTGAACAAGCCAGACTTCCTATGGAAGGATTTTGGTCCCATTGAGTTTTGGTAGTCTACATCTTGAGATCAGTCTTGGAGATTGTCTCTTGCAGTCCCCTGCTCCAAATCCAGTGTGTGCTCTTCCTCCCTCAACAGGTGATGTTTATGCATAAGCGTAGCAGCTGTGGTTTTATGTTCTGTGTATGGAGTCTGGCACTGGTCATGTGCTAAGCATTTAGGTATGTAATCCCTTCTGATAAATCCAAAGAGCCTAAGCATAAGTGATGGGTGAACAGCAAAACAGCTGCTGTTGATTTAGGGCCCATTACTTTAGTTTGTTTTCCTTTCTTGTGCTCTTGTAGAGAGATGAAGCAATATGACAGAACTTAAAAGATGAAGTTGTAGAAGGTGAATGATACCTGTTCTGTTCCTTCTCAGTAGAAAGACCAGCGTCAGTATTTCTATAACTCACGGTATTTCAGTGAATTGATATTTTAAAATATAACAGCGCATGCTCTTCTGTGAAGTCTACTGGCGCCAGGTTGACAGACCTGGTGCTGAACACTTGCTTTTATTTTGCTGTTAATGAGCAAAGTGTCAAGTGTTGCTGACCATTGGGAATACCGTGGTACAACCTTTTGTGAGGGCTTTGGGCCCTAAGCACTTACAAGATGTGTTCATCAAATACTTAGTTGTTATTTGTAGTTGAGCTTGGTTTACTTACTGATGAAACTCCCTCTGTTTGCAGGATGATAAAGTTAAATCTCTTCTCCTGGATTGGTTCTGCCGTAACAAACTGATGGCTGAGCAGGTGCTGAGGGATGATTGCTTCCTTGAGGTGGATACGATTCCAGTTTCACCACAACCAGGTGAAGAACCTGAGCCGTGTAAAGACCATGATTCTGAGAAGACAGATGGGGAAAAAAAAAGTGATTAACTGAGGAGAATGGAGCAAACCCTACTCAATAGATGTGAAACTTTTTCATCAGTTGTTTGATGGAGACTTCTGTTTTTGTTTGGTTGTGAAATCGTTGTCCTGATCTGAAATTTCAAAATATAAAAGGTTTGGTAGGTGCAGTCATGTTTTGTGATTACGCAGTCTTCACTGCATTTTCTTTTAAACGCATTCTATTCTAAGTAAGTGTTCAGGGGTATAAGTGTGGTGTTACTGACTGTGTTCTTAGTTTGTCAGCCTTTTTCTTTGTCCGTTATATAGGCTTTAAATTTACAGAGAACAGTCTTGTTAGATGCCAGAGATCTTAAAGATGAACCTTTAGTAACTTGTTTTTGTATCCAGTTTTCTACCCTTCATGCTGTGATTCCAGATATGTTCCTCTTAAAGATGCTCTAGATGCACCTTTTTGCTGGAGTATTTTTGTTATGGCATAGTCAAGATGTTCCTACAGCAGCCACCTTCAAGATTTAAGGAAAAAAAATAGTACTGCTTTGAGAACTGGTAAAGGAAGTGGAGGGCAGCCTGCCTCTTCTCTGTTCTTCTGCATTTGAATAATGCAGTTGGCTTTATAGAGAGCAGACATCCTTCTAGTTGCTCCTTTGCAGTGCTGCTGCCAGCCAAAATACTGTAGGCACGCATTTGTAAAAATGCTCATTTGCTTTACATAAGTGCGTGTACATATCATCTGTTCTTAAACATTGTTCACAACAGCTGTAAAGGTGTGCTTTTCATGAGCGTGTCTGTTTGCTTGGAACACTTTACTGTTAATGTTACCATTGAAAGAGTTTTGTCAGCTCTTTATTTTTGCAGGAAATTGTTGCTTATCTTTATGAAGGTTTTCCTTTCTTAGAAAGAAACAGGTCAAAATGTGCAGAGTTGCTGCAGCAGTACATTTAGCCTCTGGGTGTCGCTCTTGGACAGCGCTGTTGACAGACTAGTATGTTGTAGAGGAATTACTGAAGCTGCGTCCTGTTGGATGAAGAATGTGGAAATGTAGCGTGTAAAGGTCAAGAAGCAGCACCAGGGGAATTGGGGAGCCCTCAGGAACAATAATACAGTCCCCAGGGGTTGAAGACACCACCTTGGCAGGTTTGTCTCTGATACTAGACTTTGTTTTCCATCCTTAAACCAGTTAGATTTTTTTTTTTTGAATAGCATGTAAGATGCTTTGTTCTTTTTTCATTAAATAATAAGGATTTTTTAATTTCTCTAATGTGTATGCAACCAATGATAGCAAAACCTTTGTTAAGAATATTTTTTGATGTAGAATTCTTGGTTAGTGTGATAAATATTTTCATTACAGAAATCACAGAAGAATAGCTTGGGTTTTGTTTAACAATTTTGTGGGATGCTTTCCAAATACTGATTGCAGTCTTTCACTGTTATAAAAGGCTAACTTTAATTTTAATGTTAAACACTGAAAATAGAGGTTAGACTAACCTGATGGTTTGTGTTGTGCTGCGTCATGTATATCAGAATAAATTTTTGCCCAGTTTTTCTGCTTCAGAGTCCATGCAACCTAACACGTACTTCTTAAATCCCCAAATTGCTCATTTTCTTGGTTTTCTGAAACCAGAAGTCTCTTCATATGCTTGACTTAAAAAACCGCAGTCTCTTCAAAATCTCTTAGCCAGCTGTAAGTAATATGATTTTTCTGCACGTGGAACCTAGCACCTGAGATGGATTTTTCTGAAAAAAAACCAAACAAAAAAACCCCACAACCCCGCAATAAAACTTTTGAAACCTTTTGGTATATATGAGTGTCAGGGTATGAGACAGCCTATTGATTACTGTTGATTACAGTCTTAGGGTCACCGGTTGTGTTTGTTTCTACTTCAGCCTTTTCTAAGGTAATTTCGGAGCTGTGGTTTCCTTTTCATTTCTTACTTACCAGAGGCCTTAACAGATTAGGTTGGTTCAGAGTCATGTTGCTTGGCTACCCTGCCAAAGCTGAATGCTAATCCATGGTAATGGACTGCGTGCTCTTTTGTTTGAGACGTGCCTTTTTCAACTGCACCTCTTCTGGCTAGAAGATGGGTACTCGGGGGATAGAGAAGGGAGGTGGAAATGATCCCGTAGGAACAGTCTGCCTCCTTACTCGCTTGCTGCTGCTTCTAAGAAGCCCAAATAAAACTTAGCTCACTCTTCCCTGGTAGCAGCATTCTGCAGTTTTGAGCACAGACCGGGTCGGGGAGACCTTCAGAGGCTGAGAATTGCTTCGCCGGGAAGTAAGGAGTTCAGTTTCTGTCATGGGCCCAAGACATTCATCTCTTCTTATGGCCTCTAACAGTGAGCCTGCGGTTCCGGGTCTTGGTGCTGACAACTTTTGCAAGGACTGTTACCTTTTGTTACTTGCTCACATTTGTGTGTTCTCTGCTTTTCTCACCTTGGTGTCTGCCAGTCTTGTGTTGGCATCAGTCTTGGCTTTTGCTCAGAACACCGTCCCCAAGTCAGCTACTACAGTCACCTTCTAGGCTGTAGATCTGGAAAGTCACGTAAGAGTAAATGCTTTCTTCAGGCACCTGCAAACAGCCACTTCCTCTGGCTCTACCTAACCGAGCCCGCAGACCTGGAGAAGGGCTGCTTTGATTTGGGAAGAGGAGTACTTTCAGCAGATTGGGAGAATGTCAGCATTTCTGATCTCCATGGTTTGGGTGGAGCTGTTGGCCTCCGGTCACTTCTGGAGACTCTTGCTGTTCTGTTCACTGCCTCTTAATCTTCACACCCACCCTAACTTCCATAGTAACGTTACTACATATTTCCATATAGTTTGCTACTCACTCCATTAGTATTTAACGCTTCTGCCTGGGTAGTTTATGCACCATGCCACACTTCACTTGCAGCTCCTGCAGCAGTCTGGAAACATGCGCTTTTCACAGCAGGAACACCAAAACCAATTGTCACATTGTCCTGTCCTTTAGAGCTGTGGACAGATCTGCTGTTACGACATGGAATCCTGTTCTGTTAGTGCCAACATGCGCTGTGGTGGGGGCACATGGGCTCAGGTGTTGGAATTGGATTTTGGCAGCTTTAGATTCAGGGGCTGAAAAACACCAAGATCACACCATGTAGAAGCATCTTCGTAAGTTAAAACCATTTGAATTGGATTTTTTTTTAAAAAATGTTTTATTATCCATTTTGTCTGGCCTCTGTGTGTTACAGCTGAGGGTATGTTACCAGTAGGTGGGGAGAAACAAGATTTGCCCTGCTGTGTGAAGGCATGATGTCGGTTTGTATTTGCTACCCCGCTGCATTGCCAGTAGTTGGTTAGCTGCCTGAGGCCTGTGGCTGGGACCCGCTTCCACTTGCTGTACAGCGGAGCTGGGAGAGCTTGCTAAAACTCCTTGATGAGCATTTCGTCACTTGGGAGCTTCCAGCTATTCAACTTTCCTGCAATCTTAACCACTGGTAGCATGGTCAAGCAAGCTGGATCCGTTCTGTCTCATCTCAGCAGTCCCAGTGTGGACCAGAAGTTTTTGGGATCCTGAGTATGGTATTATGAGTTTAACCGGTCAGTTTAGCAGCTGTCTGCCTTCTTTATGATCTCCTTTTTCAACAGTATGGCCTGGTGTTTCAGCAGAGCTAAGAGCTGTACCACCTGGCATCAGTATACTGGATGGTGGCAGACTTGACAGCTTTGGAGGAAGAGTCCTTCTTTGAAGTGGAAGAAGATGGTGCATGTGAGCCTTGGGGCTTAGAGATGCAAGATATTACTCCTGTAGACGATTCAACTGCAGGTTTTGACCTTACCAGGTGTGTCTTGAATTTTCTGTTCTCCCAGGTGTGGCCTAGGATGCCTGTGCTGTTAAAATGCACGTTATGGCTTTGCAATCAGTACACGGTTGCATGTAGTTGGTTTTGATGGAACATCTATAATGTCCTCTCCATCACTTACCAAGTCCTCCACGCATTGCTGCAGCTGCTCTTTCTAACCAGCTTCTTGAGAACTCTTCTTCTGTTCCCTGTCCTCATTCTAGTTAGTAATAAGGCTTCTCTGTTGCTCTCAGAGATGGTCTGTTGTGGTATTACTGGAACCTGAAAAATCTGTGAAGTGCAAATTTTTAATAGCATTGCTTTATGTACCCTGTGGGGGGTTAAGTTATTGCCTGCTCCCTCACCTTGCCCTGTCAAGGCAGGAGCAGAGTAGACATCAGGGCGAGTCTCGCAGGAGAATATAAGAGTTATGTACCCAGTAGACAGTCTTTTGAGTGTCTTGAGGTTCAGTAGAAGGATTTTAAGTGGTAATTAGCACACTTCAAACTTCTATGCTGTGTTTGCATGAACTGTGGTAAATTGCAAGCCGTGCAAGTCCTACCACATGAAAAATTGAACAAACATGCAAGAAGCCTTATGCGGTGTAAAAGTCACGTACAACGTAACTCTGTATAGCCAGCAAGACTCAGAGGATTTCTTCGTGTACAGGTATCTCACTTTCAGTTGACAGAGTTGATTCAGTCTCCCCCAGGAGAGAAACCAGGAGAATTTGTTTGAAGCAAATAGATTGAAGATGCTTTGGTCCAGCTACTGTGACGAAAGCTGGATAAATATTCCAAAATAAAAGCCTGCTGACCTTGATAGCAGGAGATGCAGGTGGAGGCTGCTGGAATTAGAAGTGGTTTTAGTTGAAAAAAGTATTTTTTTTTTCCCTTATAAAACTTTGTTTAAAGTTGAAGTCTGCTGTTGGGAAATGCAGATCTGTTCCACAGCAATTTTTCTTCCTTCTCGTATTTAACTGTCAAAATG
Source organism: Strix aluco (assembly GCF_031877795.1). NCBI lineage: Eukaryota > Metazoa > Chordata > Aves > Strigiformes > Strigidae > Strix > Strix aluco. The sequence continues at coordinate 687,554 of NC_133963.1, forward strand.
ATGGTTCCACAAAAGCAATGCCAACCTCTTCCTGAAGGCTGGTTGTTGCCATTGTTCATGATGCAGGTGTGCAGTTCGTGTAAACTCATCAATCTGCCTGTAACTTTTATCCTTCCCAGCAAGAGGTGGAGCTGCTGTTCATTTGTTCTTCCAGCTGTCACCTTTCCTCTGTAGAGTTGGTTTTTTCTTTCCTTCAAACCTAGTTGGAACCTTTTGTTTGTCTGTTTTTAACTTCTCCATTGGCCCAAGGATCGGCTACTGTGCCTGCCTCTTTTCTCTGCACCTTTGTGTAAATTTTTTGGTGAAATGATCAATTCTTGTACTTGCGTATTGAATTTGGAAACAGATCCAGATGCTACACGTTATCACAGAATCACAGACTGGTTTGGGTTGGAAGGGACCTTAAAAGATCCTCCTGCCAACCCTCCTGCCCCGGGCAGGGACACCTTCCACTAGCCCAGGTTGCCCAAAGCCCCGTCCAACCTGGCCTTGAACCCTTCCAGGGAGGGGGCAGCCACAGCTTCTCTGGGCAACCTGTGCCAGGGCCTCACCACCTGCACAGGGAAGAATTTCTTCCTTAGATCTCATCTAAGTCTCCCCTCTGTCAGTTTAAAACTGTTACCCCTTGCCCTATCCCTATACCCCCTGATAGCCCCTCCCCCCTTTCCTGTAGCCCCTTTCAGTCCTGGGAGGCTGCTCTGAGGTCTCCCTGGAGCCTTCTCTTCTCCAGCTGAACCCCCCAACTCTCTCAGCCTGTCATAAGGGAGATGCTCCAGCCCGCCGAGCATCTTCAAGGTTCTTCTCTGGACCCGCTCCAACAGGCCCATATTTCTCCTATACTGAGGAGTCTGGGACTGGACCCATCACTCCAAGGGGTGTCTCTCGAGAGCAAAGCAGAGGGGGAGAATCCCCTCCCTCGCCCTGCTGCCCACACTGCTCTGGATGCAGCCCAGGGTACAGTGGGCTTTCTGGGCTGCAAGTGCACGTTGCTGGCTCATGTCCAGTTTTTCATCCACTAGTACCCCATGTACCTGGTCATGTAGGATGCTCAAGGAGCAGGAGAAAATGTGCACGACTTGCAGGCACAGCTGGGGCTGCAGTTTCCAACACATCATGTGAAAGAAAGAAACATCTCAAAGTTGTTGTTTTTGGACAACAGTATGTTTACATCAGTGGCCTTTTCCTAATACTCTTTTGAAATATTTTGTTAAGCAGAGCTTGACTTTGTTGTATTTCAGTGATGTACCTGCAAAGTTGTTAAATTGCTGGGACATCTTTTGCTCTCAGGGACTCACAGTTCAGTCACTATGACTAGACAGCCTTTGTGTTTCAGTACTTAATCCCTTACATTGTCTCTACAAACATCACTGTTGTAGAGGGTGGGAATGGTTTTGGTGCTGGTGTTGGAGACACTGTTACTTCATGGTGCCATTTGCAAGTAATGTGATTGCTAATGTGCATAAACTGTGAGACTGATCATTTGGGTATGCTGTAGCGATTTGTCACGGAGCAGCCTTTTTCTTCCGGCTTAATAATAGGCTTCCAGCCTTGTCTGGATGTGTGCTGCATCTTGTCCTGCTGTTTTACTAGGGAAGCAGCTAATCTGTAAAGATAGGCTCAAAAATCTCACTCTTACAGTCATTTGCTCCCACTGCTTGAGACAGAAATGGTGAGGGGAACTCAGGGAGAACTGGATACCAATGACTTGGTTTTTGAACACCACTTTTTCCTTCCTGGGTATTTCTGTTTCTGTGAAAGTCTCTCTAAAGAAAGACAGGTTTTGATAGGAAGCCTAAGAAATGTGCACTGAAACTTGTTCTAAGCAGTAGATCTGAAGAGTACGAGTGTCTCTACATACCACCCGTGTGCTGTTTCAAAGCACAGGTGACAGTATTATTTCCTGCTGGTCCTGACTGTACAAGAAGTTACAGTGTTAGTCCTTTGCAAGAACACAGTGGCAGGAAACAGCCTGTTAGTGCTGTTAGACGGGCCAAAATGCTGAACGTGGTTTATTGAAAACGTAGAACACTTTCTGGTCAGAGCATACTGACAGACCAGCACGGTGTGTTAATAGCTCAATACTATGCCTCAGGGCATTTATAAAGTTATTCTTTTGACATTTTTATTTGCTTTTTGTCTCAACATCACGATTCATTTTTTATCTTTTAGAAGTTCCTGTCATTCATTGATGGTAACTACGAATTATACTAGTTGTAAAGGAATAAATAAAAGAAATGTGAGTAGTATAATTTGGAACATGGTAATCTTAGTCGCCTGAGTCAGGAGTTTTATCATCTGCTGCAGTCAGTATCATTTTATCATTCATAGCTCTATTCATTTCTTTTTTTAGTGTGTCGTCAGATAAATATCTCAACAGGAAGGTGGCAGATTTGTCTTGTCTCACCCTAGTCATAGGAGAGAATGCAGGTTTGGTGGTTCCTGTGTATACATAGTAAATCTGTCCCTCTGGCCTCTTAAATCTGTGGAATAACTTCCTGTGCTTCACTGGAGCACTTACTGATTAAGCCATTCAGATTATCAAATGAGCGCTACCTCAACCTCAAATTTAACCTTCATTCAAATTGTTTTGAAATGCATTTGTTCATTTGCTGGAGGTGACCTACCACCATAGATCAGTGCACAGATACTTACAGAGTGATCCTGGGCTGACTTAAGCAGGAAGCAGTCAGGATTTACTTAATGTTAAGTCAGTGATACCGCAGAAGTACTGTCAGGCCCCTGAATGGTTGATGTCTCTAATTTTATTAGAGACAAGGTAATCTTTTCATTACTGTCTGTGGGTTCATTTTCAGTTTAAAATCCTGAAGCAGTGTGATTTGTTTTGGAATGTCCCCTCTTTTTAGGTTTCATGCCAACAACAGTACCTGCCACCTCTGAGCTTCACTGTGAAGTTTGAAAAGCTCTACAGAAAGGATCGGTCTTTATATATATCTATAGGCAGGTAGAGATACATTACTAAATCAGAACTTGTGTTATTCAAGAGAATGAATTTGCTCTAGCAATGCTTATTGCTTTTTCAGGAACCAGTGTGGTGAGGAGAAACAAGGTATGGGCATATAAATATATGCCCAGCATCTCTGTACCCATGATCGTTCGTTATAAAATCAGTATCCTCAGTTCTTGTTAAGCTTCCAAGCTTATGCTAAGGCAAATGTCATGTAAGCTTAAAGTGCTGGGGTATTGACTCTATGCACAGGCTTGGCAAAGTAACAATATAATCGTAGCGTGACACTAAGAGGTGGCACTTTTCACTGGAACAAACCTTGTTTTCATACAGTGCTTGCAGGCTCCCCTTCTGCCACATGTCTGTCCAGTGTTCAGGACAGATGAAACTGTCCTGTACACGTGTACTGGGTCTGGCTGAGCCAGAATTGGTTTTCCCCTGTAGCAGCCCCCATGGTGCTGTGTTTGATGTTGGAGCTGGCAGGGTGTTGATAGCACACTGGTGCTGTGGCTACTGCTGAGTGGTGCTCACACAGCACCAAGGCTCTTTCCGACATTTCCCCCCCAGTGGGACGGGGTGGGCAAGACCTTGGGAGGGGACACAACCAGGACAGCTGACCCCAACTGACCAAAGGGATATTCTGACCATCTGACGTCTGCTCGAGGATAAAGCTGGGAGAGAGGAGGAAGGGGGTGGGGTCACCCTTGGTCCTCCGAGGCAACCCCTACGCGTATGGGAGCCCTGCTTCCTGAGAAGGCCCGACATCGCCTGTTCATGGGAAGTAGAGAATAAATCTGTTTGCTTTTTTTTTTGCTTCCATACGCGGACCTTTGCTTCGCTTTGCTTATATTAAAACTGCTTTTGTTTTACCCACAAGGGTTGGGGTTTTTTTTCCTATCTTATTTTCTTTCCCCTCTTTTCCCTGTTGAGAAAAAAAGGGGACAGGGGGGGAAGTGATAGAGCGACTTGGTGGGTACCTGGCATTAAGCCAAGGTCAAACCACCACAACACGTATGCCTCTATTCATTCTGGTGCTTGTATTGAGATTCCTTTAGGACTGCTGCTTCCCAACTTTCGTTTCATCACTCATGTCTCTTTTCTGAGGGGCTCTGTGAATAAGTGGTTCAACTGTGCCGTTAGAAAAGCTGTGTTAATTCTGGCATGGGCCATGAATTGTCAGCCACTGTTTAATATCTCTGCTTTTTCCACTGTTTTGATAAATCTTAGTATGGTAACTCACTTTCATTTGCATAAGTTGCTGTGCAGGATGGGGTCACTTCTAAAGAATAAGCAAAATCATGTCTTTTGACCATGCACTGATTATCCTAGTAGCCTCAAAACCAGGTTGAGTTAGCTTTAGCAAGCAACTTCAGACTAGATCAGTAGGAGAAGACAGGATTTTTGGAGACTTAAATCTTCAGTGACCTCAATGCGACTATCTGTCTTTTCAGTAAAATAATGGGGAAACCCTTTTTCTTGGCCAAGGTACTTTTTCCAGACTTGGACATCACGTATCAAGGAAGAATAAAAACTTACCAGAGACACTTCAGGGAGGAGTATGAGAAAGTCAGAGGTCTACAAACCAGAATCTACGAGCTAGAAAAAAGACTTGGGTAAAGAAAGTGTGGGTTTTAAGTCTTCAAAGAGGTGATGAACAAAATGGAGTTATTACTGCTTCTGCCCTTTGGGGTTAGTGGGTTGATTTTTACAGCAAAGGAAGTTAAGGTTAGAGATTAGGGAAAGAAGCATTCTAATTCAGCATAATTAAGCCCTGGAATGTATGGCTTAGGGAGGCTTGAAGCCTCTAGTACTGTAGTGAGGTAAGGCAACTGTCTGGCAGGAGTGGCATAGGTATGTGTGACTACTATGGGGTGGAAGATGGGGTGGATGACTCTTTCTCTGTTCTGCTTGGCTCTGTCTTTTGTAATTTTTTTTTTTAATGTATCACTTTGCCTTAAGCCATCAGTATTAGGTAGGCTGGTTTCGTCAAGAAACAATGGAGTACTTTGAAATGGATAAATTAAAAGGTAGAAACCTGGGTCAGAATCTCTCTTTTGCAGATGGTGGGGAAAGAAGACCTAGGTTAACTGCATGCAATCAAGATGTGTCTGCAGTTCCAGCCCTAGGAAGCTTAAAAAGTGGCTGGCCTTTTTATTGGAGCCTGCACACATGACTTGCTCTGTACCAAAGGCAGCCTGACATTTGCAGGGACCTGCAGCACTCGAAGCAAGAGGTTCTGCCTGCAAGGATGACTTCAGCAAAGGCTTCATCAGTTGTGAAGTGTTGTTCATTACATCTCTAAATCAGTTTTAAAGCATTTTAATTTATTTTATAGAAAGGCCTGTTGTCCTTAGCTAGTTGTCAAATGCATTGCTGCAAGCAGTAGCTGTCTTTTGTGGCTAGAATGTTAGGGGTATATGGTTAGTGAGATACCGAGCTTTGGGTGCAAGGCTGAAAACACCCACGGACGTCTCATCCTGTTGGGAAACATTCTGTTTAGAGCATGCTGCCGATATGTCTGATCTGCCATGGGGGAGGAATTGCCAGATAACACACTGCCAGCTGGCAAATTGTCACTGGGCCGGGCAGGAAGCTGCATTTACATCAGTATTCACATGGGAACCCCTGCCTCCCAAAAAATCTGCTTCAAAGTCGCTTTGTCCCTTGAGAGACGTTACCAAAATCCTATCTGCTGGTTTTATACCTCTTCTTTTTTTACAAATGGTACCTCATGATGAAGACAAGATCTCTTTCTATATGGGTTCATTCCCCATCTGCTGTGCTCGTTTGGCGTATCTGCTGCAGAGGTAGTTACGGTGCTCTAGTCACAGTTGCTTTCAGGTGGAGGAATAAGCAGCAGAAGTAGGTGAACTTCTGAGAAATACACCTCCTGCTTTTGTTCAGCTGTCCCTGGTAGGAGTAGTACTAAATAATAATACACTGAGTATGATGCTTGTTTTCTAAAGGGAGCGATGTGCCAAGTGTTCCGGAAGAGATTCAATTTGTAGAACGTTTTTGACCATTAGCTCATACTGAACTTTTGCTATTAGCCTCTTTCTCAGGAAGCCTGAAGATCAAAGGTCAAGGGAGAACCCTGAACCAGAGTATAAAGAAACCCACCTCACTCTTTGCACTGATTGAACTGAGTAGATAGAAATCAAAGCGTCCCTTCTCCCACAGTTCGCACAAAATCACCAAATCTGAAGTGCTAACTCTAGGTAGCAAAGTGCGATGCAAATGGTTACTGGAAACCAAATTCTTTCCTTCAGTGTAATTGAGCCTGTTGCTTGTGGAGAACTCCCAAAAACCATAATAAATGACTCCATAGTTTGCCAGTAAAGTGGAAGGATTTCCCTATCAGAGTTTGTTAGCTGTGCCAGGGTTTCTGTCCAACAGAAGCTTGTAATGGTGCAGTGGGTAGAAGGGGAAGCACTTGGGGCCCTCCTGTTGCCTCCTTCAGTTGTGTCCTCTTGCTTTCCCCATCCGTGCTGTGTCTTTTTGGGGCTTGCCGATGGCCGTTAGCAAGAGAAGTAGTTAGCTGTTATTTCCCCGGCAGTGTAATTCTACACGGTGTCTTCTGGAAGCTTTTACCTGTTCTGCCATGCCTAAAGATTCTTCCCTTTTGCCTTCCTCTAAAGGTGTTGGAGAGAAGTATGTCTTTCACTAAACTAGCACTGATTAGGACTCTCTGTGACAAATCTGAGTTGTGCTAGAGGCAAGGCATAGATCTGAGCAATAGCTTCAGAAGATACTTACTATCAGTCATATTCAAAGATTCCTATTGCCAAAACAAGACCATAAAGTATTTTGGTGTACTGAACTCTGTATGGTTTTGCTTATTTATTTATTGTTCCAGGAATGTATCTATTTAATGCCAATTTGAGTGATGCCATCTAAAGGACCCTTAAACACACCCAGGGATGGTGACTCCCTGGGCAGCCTATTCCACTGTCTGACCACTCTTTCTGGGAAACATTTGTTCCTCATGTCCAGTCTGAACCTCCCCTGTTGCAGTTTAAAGCCATTCCCCCTTGTTCTGTCACTATTCACCTGTGAGAAGAGACCAGCACCAACCTCTCTACAATGTCCTTTCAGGGAGCTGTAGAGAGTGATGAGGTCTCCCCTCAGCCTTCTCTTCCCCAAACTGAACAGTCCCAGCTCCCTCAATCTCTCCTCACAGGATTTGTTCTCCAGGCCCTTCCCCAGCCTCGTTGCCCTCCTCTGCCCTTGCTCCAGCCCCTCGATATCCCTCTCATATTGAGGTGCCCAAAACTGGACACAACGCTCCAGGTGTGGCCTCACCAGTGCAGAGTACAGGGGGACTATCACCTCCCTGCTTCTGCTGGCCACACTATTTCTAATCCAAGCCAGGATGCCGTTGGCTTTCTTGGCCACCTGGGCACACTGCCGGCTCATGTTCAGCTGCTTGTCAGTTGGAACCCCCAGATCCTTTTCTTCCAGTTTGTGCCCATGCCATCTGGGGGTTAGAAGATAATGAACTTTATTCCTATCAAGACTATTAAAAATATTTTTCTAACACGCTATGGCTAATGTCCATCTTGCATCTGCCTAACTAATTTCCTGTTATGTCTTAGATTTAAACCAAAGCTTTTGTAATGAGAGGTCTTGGGGAGTTAGTTATGAAGATCTTAGCAGCCAGTCCCAGCAGTCATCGTGAGACAAATCGTATCTCAAAAAGTGACTGTCGTCATCCCAAGAAACATAGAGATGTAAGCAGTGTGAAAACAAAAAGCAAAAAAAGCTCCAAACACTTTTCATGTTTAAAGCAGCCTTTAGAGATAGGGATGTTTTCTTTTACCCTTTTTTTTCATGCACAGTCAAAGTTTTGGAGCTAAAATCAATTTCTTATTTCTGAAGTGCTGTTTTAGTTCTTGAGTCCGTATATGGAAAATATGATTGTCAATAGGAAATGTTTGAAATGAGGCACGTGACAAATACCCTGCTGCGAAGACAGGCAGGGCTGGCCTATATGGAATTTGCAGTTAAACTTCACCAATAAAAAAGCAGCGTGTCTTGCCTTTGTGGCCTACTAACAAGACAGTTTGCATGATTTCAGAGCTACGTTACGAGGGAAAAATACCAGAGGGGATGATTAAAATGTGATCGTGATAAAAACCTTCAGGCATTTGTGATACAGTATATTTAATGAGTTTTTTTACCACAGCTGCCCCAGTGTTCTCCTGGACCCAGCAGATGATGTGTTTGAAGGAAGTGGTTGCAAAGAAATTTATCTGAATATACCTGCATCTCCTATAGAACTTGCCAGACATGCAGTAACACAGATTTCTGTGAAACTGTCATTACTCAACATCGGAACAAATTGGTGTAATTTAGATGTATCCTGTTGGTGCAGTTTGTTCCAAAATATTTTTCATGTGTTCAGTTTTTAAACAGAAATACTGGAAGATCTTAGGTTCAGAAAATCTCTGGAGGAGTTTTATGGAAACCTCGAGGCACCCAAGGATGTGTTTGTCCCAGTGAATTTTTAGTTATGGTTCACTTTATGACAACCAGTTCTCCCAGAGTGAGAAATTATTTAATCATATGTTGTGAACTGTCACAGCTACAGGCTGAAGCCTGTGTGATGCCTTTCCTAAAAGATGCTGTTACGGTCTCTTTCATGTCTTAGATTTAAACCAAAAGGTTTGTAATGAGGTGTCTTGATGAGTTAGTTATGAAGACCTTAGGAATCAGTCCCAGCAGTTCTGAGCTCCAAACCCAGGATAAGTAACGGTGCCCTGTCCAGCATGTGTGCATAGTCTGAGATTAATGCTTGCAAGGGATGGGGTGTTTTGCTGCTCGTGACAGTTCTTTGATATTAACTCCGGCTTTCGTGCCTGCCTCTGCAACTCATGCGGTCCCAGGTGACTGTAAATTCTGCTGATAAATCTGAGCATCTTTGTGACCCAGTGGCAGTGCCGAGGCTGTTGCACATCCCCTCTTTCGAAAGATGAATTCAAAGAATGAATGTTCACTTTAAGGTGCCAGTTTCCAGCATCTGCTTGAGTGAAAGTGTATCTTACTTTTTCGCTCTACCTTTGTTAGTGATTTTGTAGGGTACCATCTCATTTTTTGCAATTTTGTATATCTCTGTACAGTTCTTCCCAGACGAGGTCCAGATTGCCCCTTTCTCATTCTTTTCATTAAACACCAAATCAATGAACTTTAAGCACGCCAAGGTTAGTAATGTGGCAAAGTATTAATCCATTAAACATCCAGACAGTAAATCCACTACCTCTCTCTTTTGAAGAAGTTAGAATATGCCATACAATTAGTTATCTGGAACTTGAATACACTTAATTCCCGTGAACTGCAAAATGAAACTATTAGTAGGAAATGTTACACCTCCATTGTGAGAAGAAAAGCAACAGATTTTTAAGGCTTAAAAACCTTTTAGCAACCTCCGATGCAACCATTTATGCTTGTAAAGACAAGCTTGTGTCAAATGTTCTGGTAGCAGTGATTTACACTCGCTGTGTTGGCTATCTGTCTATTTACATATGACTCTGCTTCCTTCTTCAGGCCAAGAGGCAAAAATCTGATAAGTGTCATATGAAGCAGCGTACTCCTAAACTGGTAATGGATGAGTGAAAGCTGGAAGGCAGAACTGAATTACCTTTCTGTTGGCTGCTGTTTCTAGAGGCTCTTCTTCCACGCCAGCAGAAGTCGGTGGTAAGAGGCCAAAAGACATCTCTGTGCTGTGCTAATACACCTGGCAGCAGGTATATGAGTGCAAAAAAACCTCAAAGTGTGTGTGTATAAATAACTCTGTGCTAATTTGAAGAGCCCTGTTTAAACTTCCATCCATGAGATGGTGCAGCATTTTGCAGTTGCATGATACTGTTGGTCATGCTTTAGCTGTTGTCCTCTTGGTGTAATGCACATTTGTGCTTGTATGACTGCATAAAAATGGGGAAAATAGGCCCTGGAATTATGGGCTTGACTTAAGTAGCATACAAAGCTATTACTCTGCAGTATCGCCAAGAGGGGAGGCAGTGACACTTTGTGGGTAATATGTAAAAATATAGTTATAAATAACTGTTGGAAGAAGTAGAACAAAGCTTGTAGGCAATATTGTGGCTTTAGAGGAATACCACGTGGTTCTCCTTGGCTGTTTGCCTGTTGCTAGTTCATTCACAGAAATTGTTAGAAGTATATATAATATAGATATCCATAAATACCAATGTAGAAGAGGGCAAAGTTATTAAAATCATAAAAGAATTTATATTAAAATACATAAATGAATGTTGTTGCAGATGAAAAATGAAAGGACTCTTCATTCTTGTTAGGTTTACTGTCATATGGTGCAGCCTCTGTAAACATCCTACAAGAGAAAATGCCTTCTTTTGTTTTGATGATGCCAGGATGGCCTTTTTGAGAGGGTTTTGCAAAACTGAAGGACTAATTTCCATGTATTGTTATCCCATTTGCATTTCAGAGTGTATATCCCAGATTTTCTCTTATTTAAATTTCCAGTAGACCTCCTCTCTTTTTTTTTTTTTTCCGAAGGAGGTGCCCATAAATCATTTGAGAACAACATAAGGAAGGGCAGCGTTGCCTGTGACATCTCTTACATGCATACCCAGCTCTTCTGTGGTCTTTGCTTGTTATCATCCGTCACCAGATGGTAACAGAATAATTCTGGAGATACTGACTGTTTAATTAATTGCGGGGGGGCTGGTGGTGTTGCTTTTCTAAGGTTTGTGGTGGCAAATTGCAAGAAGGGCTAATATAATACGTCTTTTATGGTCTTAATTATGTGGGCTTTTCTTTGCCACACCTAATTAAAATTCATGAGGTAGTGGGTTAGGAGATATTAGAAGAAGGTCCGTGGTCAGAAATGTTATATACTGCAATATAATTAATAGAACAGCAAGTCTTTAAAGTTAACTGTTGTACTTTATTTGGCCATTAAAGGGTAACTTTCAAATAGAAGTGCAGAGGGCTGAGAGCAGCCTGATGTTAAAACAAAAGCATCCTTTTCTAACTGGTCCTAAATAGTTATAAATATGGATAAAAATAATTAACTTTGTCTTTAATAAATCATTATAAATCTGTAACAGTCTGTTGCTGAACCTGCTGTGATAATGTTTGTTAAAAACCGTACTATTTACTGTATGAACTCTTGTGGTTCTCCCAAACCTGACAATATTTTCCCCCAAACAATGAAGATTTTAATAACGTGAAATATAGTAAATAGTGGAAAATTCACTGGGTCATGCCCATGTTCTAAAAATGTGTATTTACTAAAATGGGGTTAAACATCTCTCAGTGCTCTTTTGTTCTGATATATTTAGCGTTGTGGCAGGTGATGTGGTTAACAAGGATGAACCAGATGGAAATTAGTCATTAGGAGTTAAGTGCAACATCATAACCTTTCTCTTCACTGCAGATGTGAGGTAAAAAACAGCCCACTGCCCTTCTGAATAGTCATTTCTTGATGCGACTGGTTTCTAGGTTTCACATGTTTCCAAGACAGAGAAACCTCCTTAGTCTAATTTCTGTTTCTCACCCTGAGACTGCAGGACCTGCTCTCAACCTCAGAGTACTTGTTGGGCATCCTAAGACCAGGAGAGAATCATCCACCATGGACTTGTTCCTCAGCAGAGATTTCTCAGTGCATCCCACCCCCGAACCCTACAGTGTACATCACTCCGGGCACCTACCTGGGGAATTTTCTAGGCTGGGGAGTCTCTGTGCTGCTGGTTTAACCTAGCTGGCAATGACAGGAAGGAACAGAAAGGATGCAGTTAAATCCATCTCTGTGCCACAAAAGCATTGTGCTTAAAGCATTGAGAATTATGCATCTTTGAAAATAACGAGAGATGGGAGGCTCTTTAGTATTACCCCTCATTTCCTGAGTGCCTGGGCAGCATCTCACCTCGGCGTCCTTCTGACACGTGGCAATGGGGTACTGTTCTAGCAAAGGTTTGACCCTTACATGAAAGCAGGTCTCCATCTCTCTGACATGCTGCTCTGGAAAGCTCCAGCTATTTCTCACCTTTTTTTCACAGGGGAAAACATTACTGCAGAAGAATGAGAGTAATTTAAAGTAACTGATGGATCTCATCTGCTCTTACATACAGTCCTTCTGTGTCCAGTAGCTTTTCTGAGCAGGACAGTCACCTGGAATGCAGTTCAGTAGGCTGTCTTCAGGCAAACTTACGCATTTATTGTACAATACAGATGTATTTTAATTTCATTTATTTTATTTTTTTAAATTGCATTCTGAAGGCCTAAGGTAAATAAAGCAAGTCTCATCGTGTCATGCATATTTTAGCTGATCAAAAGTTCAAACTGTCTATCTGTCAAATAGCGCCAGTTTCGTACGTGTGTTAAACAATAGCCCCAGTTCCATGTATGTATGTGACAGGCTTAATAGTAAGAGAGGAATAAAACTAAGCAACTTGATAACTATTTTAAAATGCTGCTAGGACAGCTGAACATGTAGTCCAGTTTGTCAGAGCCCAGAGCAGAGCCTGGCTTGCTGCTGCTCTTTGGAGTTGTGTGTGTGTGGTGGGGTGGGAGAGGTGGGGCTGTTAGTGGAGGCAGCCTGTCCCACCAGCAGATGTTGCTTGCTATTGCATTTTTCTCCCTTGTCTGGTGCAGGAAGAGCCTGGCTCAGCTGTCCCCCGATCCTTTCCAGGAGCAGTGAATGTCATGGGAGACCTGCCTTCCCTTCCTTCCTGGAAGCTGCTGGACTGAGGTTCACGTGGCCCTTCAAGGATCCCAACAGAGCAAATGTGGAGCACCCCGCAGATCTCAGGAAATACCATTGTGGTGGTTTGACCTTGGCTAAATGCCAGGTACCCACCAAGTCGCTCTATCACTTCCCCCCCCTTCCCCTTTTTTTTCTCAACAGGGCAAAGAGAGGAAAGAAAATAAGATAGAAAAAAAACCCCAACCCTTGTGGGTAAAACAAAAGCAGTTTAATATAAGCAAAGTGAAGCAAAGGTCCACGCGCAGAAGCAAGAAAAAAACAGATTTATTCTCTACTTCCCATGAACAGGTGATGTCGGGCCTTCTCAGGAAGCAGGGCTCCCATACGCGGAGGGGTTGCCTCAGAGGACCAAGGGTGACACCCCCCCGTCCTCCTTTTCCCCAGTTTATCCTCGAGCAGACGTCAGATGGTCTGGAATATCCCTTTGGGGGGTACAACCAGTACACCCAGTACAACCATGTACACAACAGTCAAAGGAAGGATGCAGTTCAAGTGTAGGCCAACCTCTGTTAGCAGAGCTCTGCATTTTACAGTAAAAGGAATCGCACGAGCAGTTCGCAGTGCTTTATGTACCATGCACCAATGCAATCTGGTATCTCCAGCAGCCACTGACAAGTAGTGCTTGGACACCTTCTAGTGTTATTTCAACAGTAAGATTGAAGTTAGATCAGTGTCCTTATTGCTCCTAAAGAGCTTCAAGTTCTATTTTTTTTTCCCTTAAACTTTCTTTTTCAGTGTATGTACTTAACTAAGTTTTCACTTTTATGACTATTTGCCAGTGCTAAAAGCCAGTCAAATGCGAGGCATGATGCTAGTGAAGACAGTTTGCTGTGATGGAGTAACATGGGTAAAAGGACATAGAATTTTAAAAGAAATAATAGTGCATCTTCCTTGCAGGGGAAAATAAAAAAAAAAAACACCCAAAACACACACACATCTGACAATAGATGAGATTTCTGCCTGGAAATACCTTTTATCCTCCCACAGAGATGTCTCTCAATTCTTTCTGAAGAATAAGAGATTTAAATGAATCCAGGAGAACTTTACTAATGATAAAATCAAGCTTGCATCCATACTCTGGGTTTCTCAGCTGAACTAATTTGAATGCACAACAGGAATCAAAGAAGTGACCATTGTGCGTAGGAAAGAACAAATAGAGTTTTAATCTTATTTGCATTGCAGGAGTTTTGAGCTGTTGATTTAAGCGATCAACAATCTATATTTGGTTTGGGGCAAAATGACATAATCTATGATGTGTCACAAGTCAGATTCTTCTGCTGTAATTTCTAACCTCAGTTTTAAATACTGTCAGCATCATCTAGAATTTTTTTTTTAAAAAAAAAGAAAATAGGAGCAACTCATCACCATGGCAATTGAACAACAACTGCGGTGTGATTTAAATACCGACAGCTTCATCTTTTACCCAGTTTTATGCTTCCATTTTGCTAGGCATGAGGTTGGTGAATAAACTAGTGCATAATTATTAGCAACAGGGAGACTGTTGTCAGATGTTACAGTTTTAAGACCAGGTGCAGGCTTCTCAGATTCACTCAGAGCCTGCTTGTCAGTTTTATGAACAATCCAGCAAAATAAGTGACTGATTTCCTGTTATCATCACAGAGGCAGTTTTCAGCAGATTGTCACAGTAAACCTCCATTTCTGAATAGTCTAATGAACGTTCTGGTGTTTGCAAAAGGAATTTTTTATATACAGACACATGTATAAAGTGTGAGTGTAAAAGCATTAACAATCTGATCCTGGTATCTGTCTCTCTAGCTCCTTATCTGTATCCTTTTATTAATATCCATCCATTTCACTCTAACGTCAAAGTCAAACACTTTGTGATGATGCAAATACAACAGAAGTGTGGCCTACTAGATTAATCTGATGTGATGAGGTCTTCAAGAGTTTAAATTTCTTTGCTGTTTCTCTAGCACACTTTCATGTTCAAAACCTAGACGGCTGGTTTACCAAGTGTTTGTCCAAATCCCAAGTTTAGGCAGGACCACGTAGGCTGTGTGTTGAAAGAGTAACAAGTTTTTGCATCAGCTCCCTGCAAGGAGAAACTCATTCTGGATTCTGAGTTTTTCTGTGGGGCTTGAATCTCGTGTCTCTGCTGGTGCCAGCTGAGATGATGGCTGGAGTTTAGTAATTTAGTAAATAGTACTGTATTACAATAGATGGATCAGGCCCAGAGGACTCTTCTGCTGCCCATGTCTTTTGGTTCAGTGCTTACCAAAGACCTAGAGACCCCTGCAGAATGTTCAGGAACAGAACCAGCCACCAATGGGAACAAGAGTCTGAGTCAGACATTGAAGGCATTGAAAAGAGGCAGCAAAAATAGTGTTTAGCTCTACCACTCATGTTTGTGCTCAGTCTCTGGCACTGATGGACTGAAACACTAATCCCATCTGATGCTGCCTATTGGTTCTCTCTAGTCCTGGGGTAGGAAATCAGCTGCCATCTTGTGTGTCATGGGTAGATGTAGTGGAGGTGTGAGCAGCAGTAGCAAACAGCAGATCAGAGAAAGTAAATAAAGGAATATTTATTCAGTCAAAACTGGTGTTCAGCAGCACACCTCGTGCACTGGGAGCTGTGTCTGGGGAGAAGAGAGCAAAGCTTCCTCAGAGCTCAGCTCTTCTGGAAGATCGCTGGTATCAGCGTCCTGTGGATACTGCTCAGATCACTTCTCAAGTGTCCTGCAGACACAGGTCTGGGGAGAACATCAATGTCCACTTCTTTGGAATTTCGATTGCCAATTGAAAAGAAAGTGTTACAGAAAAAAGCCTTCTCTGTATGTGCATATGGGTGCCAGCTAGGAAAGAACAGCTCCGCCAGAAATAGTTGTCTCTTTAAAAACCAGTACAAAATCAAGGTGGTGAACCAAAGAACACCTTCATGGACAAGACAGTATTGATTTGTAGAGTATTTGGCTTTGTAAAAAGAAAACATTCAAAAGGTAGAAGAGTCATTGTTCAATCTGCAATGCTGGGCAAAAGGATACTTTTTTCTTTTCTTCTTCTCTTGAAACCTGGCTGGGAGGGTTTTTATGAAATATACCTTCATCATAAAATGACAATTCACTACAACCAAAACTCTAAGCAGTAAAAGGCTGATTTTGACTAATTTCCTGTTTCCCAAAAAATTAGGAACAAATGGAACCAAAATGATTGAAACAACCTGTTTCCACATTTTGAAATTCATAATTTCCTTTTTAATATGAAGCCACTTTTTATTTAACGTGGTAAGTATAGTTACACAAGAGAAGGAAAAAACGGTGAAGACAAAAAATTTTGAAGATACTAAAATGTATATCAACTTACTCAGCTCACTTCCAAAAGGTTGGATTTTTATTTACAAAATACATTCATCATAGTGTCAGAAAATGTCTGCAGAAGGGGAAATTGCATCCTGCCCAGCTCTAGTTGTGAAATTTTCTAAGTGCACCTCAATATGATGGCCTCACAGAATTAGGATGCAGCAAATAGCTTGAGTAAGCCATGTGCCTTCATATTTCATTGTATGGGCTTATCCAAGGAGATTACAACTAAGCTTTCAAAAACATGGAATCAGGATTTTTTTCTAGTTCTTTGATGCTTTAGTTTTATTCTTCTCATTTTTATCTGGTGTCTTACCAATGCTTTGCTAATTTGATCATGTTCTTTTATTCTGAAATTGATATTTGCCTTCTGTTTGCTTTATTTTCCCTTCTAGGACTTGCTTGTGTTTTTGGCTTAGTATGTCTGATATTAGCAGCAGAGTTTTACAGTGTTATGCCAGTTGGCACTTCATACTTCAGCAGGTTGAAGAGCAGTATGAGGTCTTGTGTGGAAAATACCCACCCAAATGAAGCAGTTACAATCCTTTAACAACTGTTTGTGCCTGTTAGCTACTACACATCAGGAGATGGAATGATTCGGATGAACCAGGGATGGTTGTCCAGTGGTTCCCAGACAATATGAGCCAAGTTAATTTCTGTTGCAGTTCAGAGAAGACAGTCGCTATCCCAGTCAGACATATGTCAAAACCTAGCAAAAATAGATGGTCAAATTTTACATTACTACGTAATATTAATCCTGTTTACATGCTGTGGCGAGGTATATTGTTCTTTTGAAATCAAGCCATAGTACTTATTCTGGTGTTAGGAGAGACAAAAACAATCATCCCATTTCTTCCCATTTCTGCATGGCAAGTACAGGTAAATGCAAGCAAAGTGTCGATCATTTTATATGCCAAGAAGCCTATGTGATCCGATAGAATTCTTCAGTGAGATTCAGATGAATGAATTTCTTTGGGCAAGAAAGAAGACACAGGCTTGTATATCTTCTGCATATTGATGTTCTCTGACCCTGTGTCTATCAAGCCTGTTTTGCTATGGCTGCAGAATGGGTGACACCATGTCTATGTGACATCGATACTCAGAACATAGTGAATAGACTGATGATCGTTTTTTGCAGGACTAAGATGACAAAAACTGAGTAGAGGGGCAAGAACAGAACAATTGTTTAAGTTTAGGCTGACATGCCTAGTTCAGAAATCCTGATGTCCATTTGTACATGGAACTGAAAAATCATTTTAGTTCTCAAACTCTCCAGGATGCTGAGGCTTAGATAAGCAACTTCTTTTCTCTTTCCCTGCTAACACTTGAAAAAACTTCCTCCAAAGCAGACCTCGATGTTGTTACCCACTGTTTGACTCTTGGAAACTGAAATGTTCTCTCCTTTGCTGCAGCTTGAGACTATATGGAAACCAAAGAGGATTCAGGATGCGGTGGGTTGTTCAAATAAAGCTTCATGCCAGGAACTTGTAAATGCTTGTTCAGACCTTTTTTGGTATGGCCCAGGTTCAGTTCTCAGCATTTCAGTGAGATTCCTGCCGTATGGCGGTTCTTACCTAGAAGGAGGCTAGTAGTGTCTTAACATACCAAGGACAGAAGGGCTTTTGTCAGGGACCAAACTGGCCAGTGCATTGGCTGTCAGAGAGGAGTGAAGCTGCAATGCTGTGTGGCTTGAGCGACCGCGCAGTCCCATGAGACAGGACAGGCTTCACTGGGGCTGTAGTTCCTCCAGCACACCCCTTCCTTACATCTCTGTTGCATATACATAGCAATGGGTATCTAAACTCCTCTGCTTTGTTACAATAAGACGTTAGTTGATCTCAAGCCTGTCCCTACATGAAGGGTTTCTCTTTGCTGAAAGGATATCAAAATAAGATATTAGATAAGAACAAATCCTGAAAGCGTGAGTCAGTTGTTCTTCTGTCTTCATTCAACAGTCTGACAGTTGTTCATCACTCAAATCCTGCAATAAGGTCATGTTATGTAGATAAAATGGTATTCTTTGCTTCAGCCATATCCATGTATGACTGATTTCATTGAGCCTTGAACGGAGATGGATATAAGGGAAAGAATAAGGTTGAAGGGAAGCTCTGGGCTAATTTTCCAGCAGTGTGTTGTGGATAGTAATATTCAGATAGCACTCCTTTGCCTGTGTTCACATGGCCAAAGGTCTATTACTTTGAAGAAATCACCAATTTCTTTTAATGTAACATAAAGACAAAAATGCTTTTTTTTTTTTTTTTAATGGAGATTTCATACACAGGGAATTAAAATTTATTTTTAATGGCAAATTTAAGTTTTACTGAAATTAACTGGAAAAAGGAGGCAAAGTTCACTGCACTGCTTGAACTGATGTGTTCTGTGCCATCCTTCTACACTCATGTCCAATGCCTAATGATGTTTAAATGTTAATATACTTACTATATTGATTTAACAGTTATTTATTACACATCTTTCCAGATTTAGAGGGAGAAAAAGAATGTAGAGTACCATAAAAAAAGAGACAATAATAAATGTAAAATTTATATTGCACAGTATTTTTACTCTTAATATTATGCATTACTTACACTAATAATAAAATATATTTATTTTATCAGACTGGAAGTGTTGATACACAAGTAGCTGCTTTTAACAAAGGTATTAAGCATCAATTAGCAGAAATTGCTTCTAATAAGACTGAGAGAGGGGCAGAGAAAAACTGATCAGGAAAAGCTGTCACAGTGTTCTGTAAATCACCAGTATTTATTTTTTTTTTACATCTGCCTTGTATGATATGAAAAAAAGGTGTGGGGAACATAATTACTAACCACATCTAAGATACAAACCCTTTTGTTGTTCTTTTAATCATTTGAGGGAAGAATTCCTTGGAAGATTTTTGCCCTTTTCTACAAATAACAAGTAAAATTAACTAACAGCTCAATTATTTTGTTAATGAGGTAGTTCCCCTCCCCACTGACATGAATTCAGTTTAATTTTTTTTCTTCAAATATCTTCTATTCTACTGTCAATCAAATATCTTTTCAGTGCATAGTCAAGAAATCCTGATAGAAGGAACACCAAGTTGGAGCTGATGACAACTGCAGTGGCTTACTTATAACCACTGCCTGTCATACCTGCAGCCATACTACTGATTAGAGGCTGATGAAAAAATGGAAAGTAAGTACTTTCAAAGCAAGGTAGTAACAGAGGAGCCAAAGTCAGGACTTTTATTAATATTTAATCATTTATTCTATATAAGTTAATTACACTAGATTTTAATGCATTGTCCCATCCCAGCTGTGTCTTTAATAAATTCTGCTTCATAGCTTTTAAGAAAACCCACACATTAAATTTTCCAAAATGGTGCCTTAAGTTATCTTCTTCATTCACATTAAGCACTTTAATGAGTGCCTCTCTTTTCAGAAGTGGTCTTTCCATGGACTTGAAGGAGAAAAAGCAGTATTATATGATTTAAGTGGTAATCGTAGTTTAGAAGCAATAATTAGCCAATAGACAGTGTGAATAGCTCACAGGCAATTGACAGACTGAAATTTGTTTGCTTAAACTATTCTGTGAGTACTTGGAAATAAGAATTGTGACACAGATATAATAAAAATAAATCAGAAACAGCGTAGAGATAAATTAAAAAGCTATGCTCATTCACTAGCTTACTCACAATAAGTATTTTGATTGACCATAACTCATGTCAAACTGTGCCTAGAATGGAATTTGTTCTCTGAAGAAAAATGACTTCAAAATGAAGTTGACAAGTACATTCTGCACCGGTTTGTTTCCTGGGAAATGCATACATATGTGATTTCCTGAAGCCTGTGCTGGAATGATCTTGTCTGCAAGTGACATATGTATGGCTGATGATGGCATGGTCAACATCTAGGAAGAACGATTGCAAAGTACTTGCAAGAAAAAGGTTAAGAAATGGTGGTCAGTGCTGCTGTCTAGACATTAAGAAGCATCTGAAGATATATCTCCTGCAACTGTAGGCAAATGACGACTAATAGGGTCAGACTCTTGTCATTTGTTTTAGTTGTTTCTTGAACCGCCCAGCATTGCTGAGCTCTGGCAACTCCGATCAAAATACCCGTTTGGAACCAAAGGGACAGATGCTGAATATTTATGTCACTGCTGCTTACTGGACTGAACTTTATAAATAGCAGAGCTCTACAACTTATGAGGTAAAATGCAACAGTTGCAAATTAAAAGTATTCTATTCTGCACACTTTTAAAAACTAATAATGACAATAAAAGTGTGGTCTTTGGTATCTAAAGGACACTAAAAACTAGAGCTTACTCAGAATTTCCCACTAACATTTTCAATGACATCCTAATAGTTTTGTAAAACTTTCCATATGATCTATTCAGCAAAGAAATCAATAGGAAAAATTAGAAAAAAATATTTTTGTCTTCTGAGCTGAATTGTTTGTTTGATCTTTCACAAATTGCTGTCTCATTTGTGATTTTTGTTTCTTCCTCATTTCTTCCATGGGAAAAGAAGATAAAGAAAAAATTGTTGCTGGGATTTTCTTCACAGTTTTCTTACTGTTCTGTTACTTTACAATAAAACTAAGTAAATAGAGACATTAAAAAGAAGAAGAAAATAATTAACTTTCAAGTTAAAAACAGAAAGAGAGAAAAATATTATTAACAAAACCAGAGTTTTCAGTTAATCTTGACCATTCTACTGAATTTACAATCAAAGCCATAACGTTTTGTCGTAATTCTAACACAATCCTTTTCCTGATGCTCATTCTCCCAGGGTTATGTGATATATTATTAAATCAAAAGAGTCTCCAACTGCTTCCAGAAACGATTTTTCCAGAATATTTACCTTAATATTCTGCTTTCTCTGGAAATATATTCAGGACTGAGTGGCTGACCATTAGTTTCTCATCCACAGGAAAAAAAAATGCAGGAAATTTACCTTTATGCAGGAAGGAAACAAATGTGACAAATAAACAAACAAAAAACCCCACAAACTACGCTTCATGGTTCATGTGCAATATCTCTACAAATCCATTTATCCAAGAATAATAATACTAATTCATATTGGACATTTTGCCCTGAAACTGTCTAAATACATCCTATATCTAATAACGAGATACTGTGTTTGTCCCTGCTGAAAAAGATCGTTCTGTACATCATACCTTTGTTCTGAAGAAATGCTCTCTACCCTAACTTTATCTTGGAAGAAAAAGTTTGAAAAAATATTTTTTTTCTTGTTATTCTGTCATATTCTGTTCATCAGCTGAGGTAACCAAGAAAGGGACAGATTATATGTATATTTCAACAGTTTTCTGGGAATGAGATCAAACACACACCTTGTAAAATTAGGAATAAGGTCTACTCATTTTGTAAGTAAGGAAGGGTGCAAGAAAGCAAGCTACCTTTATCAGAGATTTTGTGATATGATCAAAATTAAAGAATAATATCTCTCATTTAATTGTTCTCTTAAAATCTGGTTTTGTATGTAAAAAATTGAATTAATACAATGAAAATAATAGTGTGGATTACTTATGGAATGCACACGGACCCAATTCTCCTTGGTAGAAGGCCCACAAACAAGTACAAACCCAGTTATAGCATAACAATTTCCTATGTTACAGCTGAAAAAAAGGCAGGCTTCTTGTATATGTAGATTCACGAGCACAGTTTATGCAATTCAGTGGTAATGCCATGCATGCGAAACAATATGTTAAAACCAGCAAGAATGACTTTCTTTGCATGATTCAGTAACCACAAATAAGCCATCATTACTGGTAAATGAATTAACCAGCCTCTGGCCACAAACTTCAAGGGACTTACCAGCAGGTACAATGCACCCTACCTAACATAAAGGTGCCTGTCTTTCACCCATAATGAAAACATATACGATATGAAAAGAAAGTGTCTGGACCTCTTGCTATGGGACCTGTCTTCTGATGGTCCGATAGCCTAAACTTTAAAACCCCTCTAAAGAAAACCTTAAGGTGAAAGCATAGTCTTTTACATTGTTCCTGTGAATATACGTAAAGTTACTGAAAACACTTATAAACAATTTTATTATACATTCATTGCAGGGACAATAATATCCGGAAAAAAACTTCAAGCTCACCTCCTCCATGTATTTTAAAAGGGTTTACATCTATGAATTTTAAAATGAAGGAAGCTTGAGGAAATTCAGGGCCATTAGGCATGATTGGCAGGGTATCCAGAAAAATGTTTTTGTAACAATTGGAAATTGGTACTTTTCCTTAAAATTGAGTCTGATATGTATTTCTTTCAACAACATGACATATGGAAACTTTACTTCTCAGAGTACTTTTCAGAGGGCTTTAGTCTAAAACAGTGATGAAAAGGATACATTAAGACCAAGTGCAAATTCTTTAATAGACATGACATAGCTTTGTATTTGTGATGCAATTAAACACATAATTTTGTCTGTGTTAAGATTTGGGGGTTTAGTCCTGTTTTCATGTTGAATTTTCACACTGTTTATCAATGTCCTGTGAATAACATTTTGAATAAAGCATAACTGCAGTTTAGGAATAAGTCTGTACTTTTTCTTTCACTCATGCATGACATGTAGCTGGATAAAAATAAGTAGTGCTGGTAGTGATAAATAACACTAAACAGTCATGGTCATTATTCATTGTTCTTCCTGTACCCACAATTTAGTGTTAGGATATTGAAGCACAGAGTCAGAAGAAAAATACTTTCAGGTACATAGCATGCAAATTGATTGTAGATGTTCATGCTGTAAAATCATGCAACTCTGTTGAACTCAGAAAGTTTACTCCAGAGGATAGTTTGGCCTAATCCATGGAGAATACTTTAATAGTTTTAAAAGCAGCCACTAAAAAGGGGCAAATATACAATTACTCTTTCTACTTCTGAGGTAAAATCAGCAATATGGTATTTTTTTCTAATTCTTCTTCCCTTTTAAAAAAATATGAAAAGATGAAAGAGGCCTTCACCTAAGAAATAAGGTGAGGTTAGGTGCAGATGGGCAGGGACAGAATGTTAATAATGTGGAGCTGTGGAATCTCAAGAATAGTCATTTCTCTTCTGCTTGAAGATGGGGTGCCAGAGGTGGTTTGTTATGGTGCTCTCTCATAGCTGTAATGAAAGAGAGAGGTAAAAATATATATACATTTGTAGGAGCAACCATCAGAATACATAAATGAAGGAGAGGTGATTGACCTAAGAGGTATAATAGATAGTCTGTTTTCCCTAAAAGAGGCTAGATTTTGATAAGTTACTAAAATGTTGTCTAGGCAAAACTATATGCAAAGCCTTTGTGCCCTCAAGTGTGTGATTAATACATTCACAGGGACTGTAAAAACATACGGGACTGGAAGGATGGCAAAAATTAGGCATCTATGACCCTACAGTGTGTCTCCATACTAGAATGACTTCAAAACTATGACATCATCTAAATGCTTCATGTAAAGACATTTTGTGTTTTTTCAAAAACAGCCTTGAGGTTTTTTTGAGCAGTAGTGGAAATACACTTTTATAATATGCAAAATATCAAACAGTTGTGATGGGAAACATACTGGAGGCATCAGATCCAGAAGCATCTAAGCTCGATGACAGCCAAGTGAAATGGGATTCCTTCCCCTCTCCCCTCCAAGCCTTTCTTCCCCCACCCATGCAAAATGAATCAAGGGATCGTTCATTGAGATTTTCCTATTGTATGTTGTTATCTCAGTGAACTGAGGCATTAGTAACTGAGGAATCATAGAAGTGAATTCCATTCAGGCCAAAAAGACTAAAATTCTGAGCTTATCAACTTTATCAGTTTATCAGGAGCTGATAACAAACGAAATTAGCCCATAAACCACCACTATACTAGGGAATGCATTGGCTCTGGAATTCAGTTCCGAGTAAATTGTTTTTGTGTCCTGCACGTAAGTTGGGGATGGCAGTAACAGCTTCCTTCTGTCCACTGCTGGAACAAGAACTACCAGTGTATACGCTGCCTTTACAGCATGAATGATCTCATACCACTATCCAATACTGGCATAAGCTTTTGGATACCAAAATATTTTTACTACTATTTCTAATGCCATCAGCAGGAGTATCAATAAGTGTTCAGAACAGAGCAATAGTGCTACACTGTGCTAGTCCAGTAAATCATCAGTGAGACTCCAAGGAATTACAACATATTATAGTGCAACTTGTAGACCATAGTCCTTGAGAACGGCCTCAGCTTATCACACATGCTTGTTGCTATAGGCAGAACTCTTCCAGATGTGGGTGCTTTCCAGGAGTCTCTAGAGAAAGCAGAATTCAATAGCTTACAATTCATCTGGGGTAAGGCCCTTCTGAGTTCCACATAAAAACTAGTGATAAAAATTCCAAAGGAGCTTAGCTGAATGTCAGACCCAGCACATAGTCGACAGGGCTCAGTTATTCAGTACTGACACAGCATGGTAAATCTAGGAAGATACTGCTTATTTCAGCTTCTATTGCCAGGGTTGGGTGCTTGGCAACTCTATCAACAAAGGATGAAAATGGAAGAAGAAATCTGAATCACTGTCTTCTGATGAGAAAGATGTTCAGAATGATTCCTTTGTTCCTTCCTTTCAATAGGAGGTTGTAAGGAAAGTTTAAAACCCCGATGTGGTGCCCCAGCAAGACAGAGGTCAATATGCAGTGGCATCAGCAATGGCAGAAATGATCGTGTTCTCTTCCCAGGAGAAATTTGGTCGCTTCAGATATCTCTTTCCTCTTCTCCATGTAATCTTTCTGCAGTTACTCTCCTGCATATTCCTTCCTCTACCTTAGTCTACTAAATACCCACCTACAGAGTGCATGTTTTCCATGTGCTGAGTAAGCAACCCTTCTCGTAGGCAGTGATTTTCTCAGTCAGCACTTCCTTCTCAAATTCTTTCAGTGTCAGTCTCACACCCACCTCAGTGACTGAAGATAACTATCATCCTGCTATTCAAATCAATGCAAGTAGATACATACCCTTTTTTGTTTTCTCACATTTTGGTCTTAGCTGGTTGGGGCAGGAGAATAAAGACAAGCAAGTAGCACTGGGCCCATTGCCCTTCAAAGTGAGCTCAGCTGCCTCAGTAATGAACTTGTATGTGCATCTTCTGCCCAGTGAAACATCTAATCAACTCTTTTTGGAAGAAAATGACATCCATATATGTTGAATGGTCTTTATTCCTGCTTGAAAAAGTATGACCCATTATTGGGCTCATTCTTACAAAAACAAAGCTGGATTTCTCAGATGGGGCAGACATTCATCATTCAATCTGATCCTATTACAGTGCAAAGAAGACTGAGACCCCTTAAGTTGCTTCCAGTACAGAAGCTGTGGGATTATTGCCAGAGGAGGCAATTGTATAAACTAGTGTGAAGGAGATGTTAAGCTGGACCACTGTAGAAAGCTTGGTCCGTTCTGGTGTGAAGTAGTTCCCATTAAGCGAAACGTGTGTAGGCCCCTGTCACACAATTGTCCTTTAATGCTTTCTAGGTTGCCTACCAGCGTAATAAAGACTCACCATATTTGTAAGCCCAGAGTTGAAAGTCTCATTAGCTATCAACTGACAGCTCTCCAAAATCCCCTTTTATCTCTATGTAGCCACAGTCTGATTGCTGAAAGTAGCTTCAGGCTGTCCTATGTGACAAATCATTGCAGGGCATGAATTTAACTTTGCTTTTCCATTATAGACCATACTATCATCTTGCTCCTACTTATTTTAAATTCTGTGTGTACCACTTACTTAAATAGAGATACTTGAAATTTAGATTTGTACACACATTAGCACAATCCAAGCTGCTAATTTTTGTGCTTCTTTACTTCTCTGGCCCGTGGTCTGGCCAACCACAGTGCACTAATGATGTTAATAAAACTTGGAAAACTACCTATTTTGCCATTTCAAGCTTTATATGGGAATAAGTAGAACTATCAGAGCTACTACTTACACCGCAGTATTATTTTTATTTGTACATTATGCAGCAGTTGCTAGTCTTGTGGACCCATTTAAGAAAAGGCCACATGTTTCATATGATAACTGTAATGCCCTAGGCACAAAATGGCAGAGTTAAGGATGCGTTAATGTTTCCTTAACATTGCTTCAGCATATTCAGACCCCAAGCCTTATTTTCTAATCAGATACAACACTGCAAAACATGAGAGTGTTTGCACTTTCCTTTTATCAGTCAATGCACAAACTGAGGACATTTAAGTCCAGTTTTCAGACGGTGATGCATTAGTGGGAAATAGGAGCTGATTGCCCTACTGTCCTGTGAAGCCATCAAAAGCTGATGAAGTATTTTTCAGTCATCCACAGAGCTGACATGCTCTGTATCCCAGTGCATTAAATAAATCTAATTATGACACTTTAATAGAATATGTTAAAGGCATTTTTCTGAGGCCAAAGTCTGGAAGCAACACAGACCATGTTCCAACAACAAAGCTCCTACACCTGGATGTTAACCTCTTCAATGCCCTATGGACATATGGCTTCAGTCCAGAAAAGCGGCACCTGTAGTTCTCTGTGAATGTCTGCCGTGCATCCTTGTATTGCAGAGAAGTTAAATGTGACACATTTAGAAAGTAGGGAAACACATCGACTTCAAACATGCAGAGTTTACTGGTGCTGCGAGATCAGTGAGCCAGTAGATAGTACAAAAATGCTCACAGCTTGCTAGATTGGAGAACAGGGTTTGGGTTCAGTCTGTTCATGTCCTTTATTATTTGCTGTTCTCAAATACTTATGTGAGCAAAGCTATGTTCCTACAAACATCCACAAACAGCAGATTTGAGCACTTGCCAGATGAATATAACCAGGAAACAAAGCCTGTTTTCTGATAAAATGGCATTTATTTGGGGAGAAAGCAATCGATTGTAGAGAACAGACCATCATTATGGGAACAGATATAACACCATGTGACTGGTCACGACACTCAGCTAGCGAATCCTAACTATGGAGTGATCAACTAAATTCTTCTGCTTTGGATTGTCCAAGGCTTAATTGAGCTGTCTGCAAATGAGGAGCAAGAATGCAGTTATGGTCTTCCCTGTGCTGTTCCTCAGGAAAAGAATTCTGTGGAACACCCTTGAACTAGACCAGGGTTCAGCCAGTGGAATCCTGGATTGTCTTACAGAAAAGTAAAATTGTCCCTGTGAGTCTGAATTACTTTGAGACGGTTTATTTTAATTACATAAATGTCATGCCACAAACACATAACAATTCTGGGTTTTGAAAATATGGGGGTACATGATGAGGGATTTATATGGCAACAGATTTTTCCTATCTTACTCAACGCTAGAGGGAACTGAAATTTAGAAAATGAATATGTAATTAAAAATCTCACACAAAATGTAAAGAAAAATATTTTTATTGTGCTTTTTCTGTGCCAATACCACAAAGTAATTACACAAATGCTTAGTGAATTGCACTGCCCTGCTGCTTTACGGAAAGCAGTGTGACAATTTACCAACAACAATTAACACCTTTAAATTCATTTAATTCTATTTAAGAGTAAAAGATGCTATCCATGGTGTTATTTTTTTCAGTCTTCTATAAATCAGTGTTTTCTTCTGTTTCTATTTCAGATGGATATTGCTGTACCTTTAAATACAAAATATACATATATTAATATTCTCCAAAAAATGGGAAGCCTTGTTTGCAATCAATGCATGTTCCCCTTTTGTGTAAGAATAACAGATGCTGATAGAAATAGCCATTGGGTTTGAAAAGATCCCATCTCATGTGTCAGAACAGTTGTGCTTCTTCTAGATGAAATGTCAAAAGCAGGCAGCTATCTCAATGTGAAATGACCTTAAGAAAAACCTGACCTCACCAAAGATGACCTTTTTCCAGCAAGAAACAGTAAAATTATAACCATACTGATGCTTCAGCTTCAGAAACTATATGTATCTCTTTTTCAGTGTTTTTCTGTCTTGGCATCCTACATATTTTAAATAAAGATGTACAGTAGTCCACTTTATACTGTTGAGCTGATTTATGGTCATGGGTTTGTTGCATAAATGCATTCATACACAGGGACATGCATAACAATATTTTCATAAATGTAGATATACATGCAGACAGATACGTAAATATAATTATATACATTCATACAGGATCAAACAAAATTATACTAATTTCTCAAGGGGCCTAACATTTTTTTGTGTCCATATTACATTCGTAGAATTTATTGCTTACTGTAACTGAATTAAACCTTTTCACAGTATCTTCCTTTTCTGAATTTTTAACAAATCCCCATGGCCTTGCTTTCTTCAAGGAAAATGTATGTCTTATCAAAGTGCTAATCAAACTGAAGTGTCCAAGGTTCTTATAAAGTAGCATTGGAGAAGTATTCACATATAATAGTGTATGTGTGTGCACGTGCCATGGCTGATTAGTGACATGCAGTTTCTCCTTTAAACTAGGAAAACAAAAAACAAAACGCCAAAAGATCCTTTGCTAATGTCTGGAGATGTAAAATTTCTCTTTTTGCAAGTGACGCAGAATCTCAGTCTCAACTTTTGTTCTAAAGTTCACAGTGATTTGAAATTAAAGGCTGAAGTCCCTATACACCAGAGATCTTCAGAAAGGCACCAGATGTCCTGACAGTTCTCATCTGTGTACCGGATGATTAATGAAGTACACAGAGGTTTTGGAGGTCAACAGTGGTAAAAGTTTATCCAAACTCTGCCCATATAAACCAAACCTTTCTCACAGCCCCTCCTTAGCTGATCTGTACCTCCAACTGCCTTGCTGCCCAGTTCCCTCTTTCCCTACCCACAGTCTGTGCTCCAGCCTTCCAGATACTGTTCCCAGCTCTCTGGAAGACACTTTGTTGACTGAAGCGGTGGGGAGTACTCGGCATATCCTCTCAAAAACTGTGCTGGGAAAGGACAAACACAATCTCAGGAGGTGTTCTGTGAGATGGTTACAGAATAATCTTTTCCTCCCTTTTTCTTCCCTTTCCTGTCATCTCCTGGCAGAGATATAGAAGAAGAAAAGTCGCTTCAACTCCTCTTTGTTTAGGTGATGTTTCTTGCACTTATTTCTCATTTTTCTCCCATCTCCAGCCCATTTCAAACAAACCGTCTCTTCTGAAATCATTAAACCAAATTACTAAAATGCCTACAGATTAAACTTTCTTTTCTAACATTTGGTTCTACGCAGGCACTGCTACCCACAGATTTTATTTTGCTGTATTTACTTTGGGGTCTTAGTGAATTGTCATTATATCTCATACTGTCTATGTTACTACATTGAGAAACAATAAATAACTGCTAAACTTGAATTTCTTGATTTAATGCTGAGTGTCTGCCTTGGTAGCTTCCATTTCTCTCGGTCCTTTAACCTGACACAGAAAGGACCCTTTATTGTCTTCTATGGAAAAAAAAAATTGCTACTGAAATTTATATTTTATTGTTTCTCTTCATCCTTGGAGGTCTTTATGGTACTCAGCCATTTAGTTCTTGCATAAAGACACGTTCAGGTAACACGCTTGTTTTGATTGGGACCGTTCTTAGCAAATAATTAATTTAGCATATCAGAGTAGAGTTTGTTCCAAAATGTTTGTCACTGGGTGAATTTGGACCTCTCAGTGAATAATCAAACCCAGAATATATTACAGCAAAAGGGTCTGCCCTCTGGGCAGGACGGAACAGGTGAGATGTAAGCAGCCAAGGGGAGCCTGCCCGGAGAGTAAAGATGGAGATAGGAGATAGCCAGGGCAAGAAGCTTGACGCTACACCAGCATCTTTGCAGAATAATTTTGTTTTGTTTTCTGCCTGGTTTCATCTCTCTGATTGGATAACAGACTCTTTTCTTAAAAGAAGAGTGCGAATTCAAGGGAATCTCAAGATGGCAATGAGACATTTCTGTTGCAAACTTTAATGTGCCAGAATCACGTGGTACAAGTACATATGTCTCTACTCACCAGATCCTCGTTACTTTTAGCTGACCACTTCCTTACTACTCTTATCATTACTGACTTGCATTTCACCAACACAAGTGATGGCCTGATCTGGTTAGGTTGTTCAGGAAGCCCTTCTGCTTTTAAAGGATGCCTTTTTAGCCTCAATAAAGCCCTGTACTTCTCTGCTTTATTCTCACCATTTTACTTTGGTTTTGTTCTCAGTGATACACAAACCATCTGTGCCTCTAACACAATGTTCTTGAATAGCCTCCAGGCTGTTTCTGTGGTTTTAAAGTTTTTTGCTTTGCCCTTCAGCCTGCTGTTAACCATTTTCCTCATAGTTTTAAAGTCTGCCCTTTTAAAGTTTGTCACTTTGTTACTCCTGGGGGGAATTGTGTACTGGGTGGCAAGGTTTTGGTAGTGGAGGGGCTATGGGGGTGATTTCTGTGAGAAGCCGACAGAAACTTCCCCTATGTCCGATAAAGCCAAGGCCACCTGGCTCCAAGATGGACCCACCACTGGCCAAGGCCAAGCCCATGAGACACAGTGGTAGCACCTCTGTGATAATGTATTTAAGAAGCAGAAAAAAACCCCTGTAGAACTGCAGCCAGAGAGATGAGTGAGGGTATGTGAGAGCAACAGCTCTGCAGACCCCAAGGTCAGTGCAGAAGGAGGGGCAGGAGGTGCTCCGGGTGCCAGAGCAGAGATTCCCCTGCAGCCCGTGGGGCAGCCCATGGTGAGGCAGCTGTGCCCTGCACCCATGGAGGGTAACGGTGGGGCAGGTGCCCACCTGCAGCCTGAGGCAGGGGGATGCCCCCACGCTGGAGCAGGGGGATGCCCAAAGGAGGCTGTGACCCCGTGGGGGACCCACGCTGGAGCAGGTTCCTGGCAGAACCTGTGGACCCATGGAGACAGGAGCCCACGCTGGAGCAGGTTTGCTGGCAGCACTTGTGACCCCGTGGGGGACCCACGCTGGAGATGAGATGAGGAGCTAGGAATTTAAAATAGGACATAGAAATTAGGCACTCAAGAAATGAAGGCATAACTTAGTTTAGATAAAGATGGAAGACTTAGAGATCAGGCTGGGGGCTAGAGGCCCATTGGTTAAAAGATAACTAAGATTAAATAGGATAATAGATCATAGTCAATGGGCCAGAGAGCAGAACAATATGGAAACCTTGATTAATGGAAGCTGTGAGGGAATGCTTCCTGATGGAATAGGGAGACAGCCCTAAAAACTGGTCAGAACCAACCAGCAGGGGCTGGCCAACATGCTTACAATCTTTAGTGGCAGCAGCCTTACTGATTGAAGAGGCACGAAAGGTGACTTTTGGAGCGATTATCACAGTGTTTTCCCCTCATGATGTGCGTGGGGTACTGCAGCAAAAGGCTGAGAAATGGCTCACTGATAGTCGACTATTGAAATATGAAACTATCTTAATGGAAGCACCAGAATTAGAACTGAGAGTAACCGGTGTTCAAAACCCTGCTCAATTTTTATATGGAGATCCTAGGGGTGAATTAAGTCACAATTGCATTGAAGTAATAGAATTACAAACAAAGACAAGACCTGATCTAGTACAAACTGAATTATCTGAAGACAAAAGGTTGTTTATATGTAATGGAACAAGAAGGAGATTATGGGGAAAAGATATATAACCCTCAGGAGTTAACCGAGATTCAAAAGTTGGGGACCACTGTGGTGAATGGGAAATGGATCCTTCTAGACAATAGGGATACAAGGAGAATTGCAGAGGACTCTGCAAACCAGACCAGAATTGAAACGAACATTTTGGGTGATGGGCACAGTGTAAAAGAGATTAATGAAAACCAGTTAAGTATTCAAGCCACAAACAGTAAGAAAGCTCTTGATAGCTGTTCAGTGCATACCATTAATGGCACGTCATGGATAAAAAGCAGGCACTCTGATCTTTTACCTGGTGACACAAATGTTAATGAATGTGACCCTAAAATCAGTATGTTTGAGAAAACTGAAAGTACATCATGTATTTCTACCAGCAAAACAATTTCTGCAATGAATGAAAGGATCCAAATAGATTTCACAGAACTACCAAAAGTTAGGAGATGCAAATATTTACTGGTAATAGTAGATCAATTAACTCACTGGGTAGAAGCTTTTCCTACCACCAGAGCGACTGCCCAGTCAGTAGCTAAAATATTATTGGAACA
This sequence comes from Strix aluco, assembly GCF_031877795.1. Taxonomy (NCBI): domain Eukaryota; kingdom Metazoa; phylum Chordata; class Aves; order Strigiformes; family Strigidae; genus Strix; species Strix aluco. Next base: position 719,666 of record NC_133963.1, read on the forward strand.
AATTATACCACGATTTGGAATTGTAAAAGTATTTGATTCGGATCAGGGTACTCATTTTACATCAAAAATTATAAAGTTAATTACAGAAGCTCTGGGCATCACTTGGGAATATCACACTCCATGGCATCCACAAAGTTACAGACGGGTAGAGTGAATGAATCAGACCTTGAAACAACAGTTACCTAAATTAATGATAGAAATGTTATATGGGATGCCATATTCCCAAGGTATGCCTTTAGAGCATCCATTAATAGAAGACATGACGATTCAACAATATATTAAAACTATTGAGAAAAACCTAAAAGAATTAAGAATAAAAAGAATATTAGCCCAGACAACTCCTTTAGGATTTACAGTACACAAAATACAACCTGGAGATAAAGTAATGATTAAAACCTGGAAGGAGGAAAGCTTATCTCCTAGATGGGAAGGACCATTCCTGGTGGTGTTGACTATGGAGACAGCTGTAAGAACTGCTGAAAGAGGATGGACTCATATTTCCAGGGTAAAAGGACCAGTCACAGGTGAACCCAATTGGAAGATCGAGTCAGCACCTGGAGATCTGAAGCTTTGAATACGATGGAGCTAAAATAAGACTGGACTTATTAAAACAGACCGAGTGACACCAATAGTAGTGAGATCCTGAATCGTCTACATGAACCCTGTGTGTATGTACATATGTTAAAAAGTTGTAATATCTATGATTTTTGGTTTTAGACTGTTTTGCATAAAAACATAAATCAGTTGAACAACAGAATAAGAAAGAAAGAAAAAAAAAAGTAAAAGGGAGTGAGGGAAAAGCTAAGGATAAGTCCAAGTGAGGGCAAGACCGGATTGGCCTCCATTTTTGCTGTTAAGAAGACACAAACCCGACCATTGGCAGCAACCCAATGGGTCCAGGGGTAAACAGAAAAATGTGCCATACCGGACCTCACGATGGCGACTGGCTTTTTCTCCTCACTGTGTGTGTTAGCCTCATAATGGCTAAAAAGGGTCCAAATGCTACCAACTCATATGGCCCCTTTGAAGATAATGAGTTTGTTTTATTAACAAAGACTATAAGTAAAACCTTCAATTTAAGTCACTGCTGGGTTTGTGGGGGACCTTTGGGATTATCAAGCTGGCCGTGGGTCTCTGTACCGCTTCCCCATCACAGATAGCAAACGTGGAATGGCTGGAATGGCGATCTATGGTCCTGGTTACCTGGAGCCCCGTGGGTAAAACAGCTTTTATTTTATCTGTTGTGTACATTTGCTGCCCTAATGTTTATACCATGTATGATTCCATGTTTTATTAGATTGATTCATTCAGTTGTTCAAGGGATGCAAATCTCTGCAATACCAATGGATCCTGAATTGGCCAGAGGAGAAAAGGTACACCCACTAATGATGGTTAAAATAAAGAAAACAGAACACCCAAATCCCATACAACAGACCCTAGCACGTTTTGAAACCCAAATACAAATCAATTTAATAAAATAAAAGGCGAGGGATTGTGAAGAATATGGTGGAGATTCGTGTTAAAAATACAGTGACTTTAATGTGAGGAGCAGGTATGCTGCTGGTATTTTGCCATGTACGTAAGTTAAAGGAGATTTACTGTGGTTTTGTTGTTAAAATGGTTCGGAGTTCTTTTTCTGTAAACACAGACTCCTATGGACTGCTATTGCGCAAAGGAAAAGTACTGGAGGGACCCTGTCAGAAGGCCCCAGCAACCCCAGAAAGCCCGGGAAAGTTCGAGAGACTCTACTGCGCATGTGCGGACTGGGGAAGAACAAGGATGTCAAGATACCACCTACTTTCTCCACTGTCTCCGGTAACCATACAGCTTGTCTCTCACGACGAAGTGGGAAGGCTACTAGATTTGTAGGAGAATTCAACTTGTGCACAAAAACCTTGAATGTGACTAATGATGGTGTGGGAAACTACTCAGCATTAAGTATCCCCAGAGCAGATCTGTGGTGGTATTGTGGAGGAGAGACCCTGAGACCCATTCTACCAGCAGATTGGAGGGGAACGTGTGCAATTGTTCAATTGGCCATCCCATTTACCCTGGCATTTGAAAGAAAACCAGAGCCATCAGGTAGATGAGCAAAGAGGAGCCTAGGAGTATCATTTGATGATCGAATATACATTGACTCTATTGGGGTTCCTCGGGGGGGGGGGGTCCCAGATGAGCATAAGGCAAGGAATCAAATATCAGCAGGGGTTGAGTCCTTCTTGTTTTGGTGGGTAACTATAAATAAGAAAGTAGACTGGATAAATTATATTTATTATAATCAACAGAGGTTTATAAATTATACCAGAGATGCATTAAAGGGGATTGCCAAGCAACTAGATGAAGTTAGTTCTACTTGAAGAACAAGTAGAATGGCTTGGGAAAATAGAATAGCTCTAGATATGATATTAGCTGAGAAAGGAGGTGTATGTGTAATGCTGGGGAACAAATGCTGTACTTTTATCCCAAATAACACAGCCCCTGATGGGACTATCACCAAAGCATTACAGAGACTTACTACCTTGATAGACGAACTAGCAGAAAATTCAGGAATAGGCAGTTCACTAACTGGGTGGTTGGATTCCTGGTTTGGGAAATGCAAGGGAATGGCTGTATCCGTCCTCACTTCTTTGATTGTAGTAGCAGGTGTCTTAACAGCGGTAGGATGCTGCATAATCCCTTGCGTCCGAGGATTGGTCCAGCGTCTCATTGAAACCGCCTTGTCAAAACAGATGCCTCTGGAACCACCCCCCCTATCTTGACAAGATGCTGTTACTAGAGGAAGAGGGAGACGAAGATGCAAGAGATGACTTGTCATCAGAGAAAAGATGTAAAATCACGTTGTCAACACTCAAAAAATGTTCGTAGAACAATACTCTGAGAATATGCGAAAAGCAACAAGAGTATAAATAAAAACAGGGGGGAATTGTAAGGAAAAGAATGTTGTTTTCGCATAATAAGCCTGATGGGAAGGGCAGGAGCGATTCACCAAAGCAATCAAGAAGAGCAATTCACAACCATTGAAATCCCTGGCCTAGGGCTAGAAGGCAAGTGGTCTTTTTGTCAACTGTGATGACCCAGTACTTGGAACTGGCTTTAGGTGGATGCAGATACCAAAAGACTTGGGGAACCTGAATTTCGAACTTTTCCATCTTGGTACGCTTGCGTGATGAGCTCATGCATATTAACTTCTCTGCCCTGGAGAAAGCCAAGGTTCATTTCCATGAACATGCGATGTATGAACACATACATGAAGGGGTGTATCGGTAGGCAGTTCGGGAAGTCTGTACACCCTATAGTACTCAGCCAGTGAGGAATCAGGGGAGGGAACTTGCGGTTGGGAGAAAGGGATATAAACCATTGCACGATGGCTGGTAGGTGCATCCACCTGATGGGGCGCCAGGTCTTGCAAGAACATAATAAAGAGTGAGTGCTTCACACCGCATCCTGTCTGAGCCGCTGATAATTGGCAACTGAGCGTTTCTCACAAGACTAAAGGAGAAAGAACTATCTTATGTTTACAACTTTTAATCCAGAACTTGAGAGGTTTGAGTTCAGCTTTTTATCCTGCCAGAGCTTATTTGCATTACTTTGAGCAAGCAATCGGCTGCACGACACCACTTACCTTGAGTGAGGTGACTCCTGGAGTGAGCCCTAATGTCATCCCCAGACTTTGGTCCTCGGTGTCACTTGTTCACCGAAGGGAGCCTCAGCTTACTCCAGCTCATTTTGACTACAAAATCCAGCTGCACAGTCAGTAAGCAACACCTAGACCTTACTATGAAGGACCATGGGAAGCACTGTAAGGAGGACTCTGTTGTCTGCTCATCTTCAGCCCCATAACCATACAGCAAGAACAAAAGCCACAGCTGGAGGTTGTCAGATCAGACCCAAAATAAAGTGGCATACAGGAAAGTGTGTATTCAAATGCAGGGCTTTCCTGCCCTTTTCCCTTAGGAGAGCAATTTGGGTTAACCCAGCACTGGCTTTGACAACTGCAGAAGTCAGGTGGCCACGGAGGCTGTGTACTGCAGACAGCACAGAAGCAGCCCTGTCATGGACTGAGGACAGTGGCAGCGCCCTGGCTCTCCAGGAAGTGTGAGTTCCTTCCAGAAACAGAAGTCATAGAAGTCCTGCTAACACAGGGGTCTTCTCATCTGGTGGTATCATGTAAATGGCTCCCCAGTTTTATTTTTTTTCATGGTACAAATATAGTGCTTCACTAAATCATGTTGTAATGTGCTATAAGCAGCTGAATACTACAGTACTTAACCTCTCTCTTTCCTATTGTCTCTAAGTTTTGAAACTTGTAACAGCAGGTTTTGTAAATTTCTCCCTATTTTCCGTGGATATCTTACAGTCCTTTTTTCCTCTGGCAGACAAGCTGGGTTAGGACATGCTGATGTTTCTATTACTCTGCTTAGCTGAGGAATGAATTGACTAAAGCGGTAGATTTAAGCAGGAGCACTGTCCTACAAGCCCCACTCATTCAGGTGTCCTAAAAAGGGCAATAGGAACATGTACACATGTACATGTACACATGTGTGAATAACAGTTCAGAATTCAGATTCAGGTACTGCTGACTTAGAACCGAGATGGCCTCAAAGCTATAAGGGAAGCTAGATGTCCTACACTGGGTCTGTGTACTATCTCTTCCATACATCATTAGTAAAAAGAGAACTTATATAGGAACTGAATTCCAGTCCCCCACTGCCTGTGGAATGCACCACTTATGAATCTCAGTTGCAAGCCAGTGTATTCTTGGAATTTGGAAAAAGATGATTCATCAGAACTAACAAATGCAGGGAAAGAATTGTTTGATTTAGGTCATTAGACTACCCATAATATATTACAATACTCACAAGAACTCGACACCCTCACATTTCTGTGAATTGCTATGTGTTCTATGTATTCCCGATACATTCTTGTTAGCATTTGAACACTCCTGGGCTCTTGTACCTGCTGCCCTCAATTACTTCAACAAGGAATAGCTCGTTCTTGGCTCTGTTACTGCTTCTACCTGCTGGCAAGGAGGGAAAAAATGCCGTGTACAGGTAAATGGGAGCCCTGAGATGTTTTCACTTACTGAAGGCTGGAAAATGTCAGAAATCTCTGCCTCTTGAAAGCACTAGAGGACATGGTTGTTGAAATTGTATTTTAAATTCCACACCCCAAAAAATTATTCATTTTGAAACAGAGTTGACTGGTGCAGTGGCCACATGGCTGGAGTCAGTAACTCCTTTCTGTCTCTGACTCACTGGTTGGTCTTGGATAAAGCTTTCCATCAGGTTTGGGAAAGCTTCTGTCCCAGTTTCCTCACCTGTATAAACACATAAACACTTACTTCTCCAGAGCAGCTCACTGGGCTTTGTGGGATTCTCTGGTTCATGTTTGTAAATGTAAATGAGTTCTGTGTATGTCAAAAGTTCTTATATTATAATGTCATGTTATAACTTTACATACAGTTCAGGAACTTTATACATGCATCCCAGGGCAGACATCAGCCTGGGAAACAGAAGGGCTGGAGGAAAAATTGGAGCAATCAGGCAAGGATGCTTGAATGGGAAAAAGGAAATTACTTGTGGGGGAGACAGCACCACTGAGAGTTTCTGCTGTCAGCAGTCTTACCCAGAATAACCTTCTGTGCTGCCATCCCAGCCAGAAACAGGTTGCAACTTCATATAAGCACTCGCAGACTTGGGGCTTAAAGAAAACAGGAAATAACACACCATTTTTGTGGGAAAGATTCTAGCTGTTGGAAGCACTATTCACTTCATGGCGGAGAGGACATAGTGGAGTCTGGAAGAACCGTAGGGTCCTGTGTGGGACCCCTCAAAGAAAAAATCCCCTTTACAGTCTGTCTCATTCAACCATTCCTCTGTTGAGTCATGAGGTAGATTACACTTACCTTCAGCACTTTACTAACCTGTGATAAAGATGTAGCTTGAAATCCCCTCAACACATCCGCTGGCCGTTTTTCTGAGCATACTGGGGTAGACAAAATCCTAATCTGCCAAAATATATTCTCTCTTGATGAGTTAGACACCTACCCCACCCCCTCTCAAACTGAAAGGATGCTGTCAGACAGTGGCTGTCCACTGTGAGTAAGGTGTAATTTTCCACCTCCCACCCTGGAAATGTCTCTGTAATGCCTAAAGACTGCTGGCTGACCTACCTGCCAGGGGACATACTGTGGGAAATTAAGCTGGAAGAGCAGAATCCGACAACAGTTACATGGGCTTTATCTATTGTTGTCCGTAGAACTTTAGTGAACCAGAACCATCAACCAAATCTCTCATTGTTGCTTTCCAGTGGTGTTCTAACCTCCACTTGCTTATTTATAGAACAACCCCTCATTTTCACCTGGGTTCAGGAGGAAAAGAAGGGAGGAAATTTATAAATCTGTAGTGTTCTTGTAGATTCACTACAGGAGAACTACTGTTTCTGATTGCAGAGTCCATCTGAAAAACAGTCTCTTTAACAGTGAGGTGTGCACAATAGATGGAAAATTTTGATGGTTTCAGTGGGAATTAAGCACCTCTTAGAATTGTATTCATAAAACTGTAATCAACTAAAAATGCATGGGATGAACAGTTAACCTTGGAAATCTCCCTTTATATATCACCTGAGGAAAGGATTAATCTTAAGTTTGAGATGTGCATCTCTCATCTGTAACCATGAGAATAATGTTTAATATCCAAGGAGGAATTTAATGTCTTACCATTTTAAATAAAGAATTAGAAAATGTTCTAACAAGTATCTTCTATTCTGCTGAAAGAAAATGTGGTTCTTACAGAACAGAAGTGAAATAAAACCAGATCGAGAATAAGGTTTTCAGATATGGCAGAGATCAGAGCATGCAAATACTCTCAGATGTGACAAGAGAGCTGCATGCTCTTATAGCGGTACGTTCATGGTACTGACAGCTCTAGTTCAGGTTGTAAAACAATTTCCAGCGGAAAACTGGTTTCTTACAGCTTTTTGATTCTTTCTCTTTCAGTTAAAATTTTTGAAGTTTTGATTTGACACGTTCAAACAGAATTAAGAATAAAAAGGAAATGGTGAAAAATAGGCGTGTGTCCATTGTTCTGCAACATTGGCATCTGTGAGTTTGCCATGAGTAGAAGGCTTTGAAACATCCAGTGCACCTAGCCCCACAGATTTACCTGTCTAGGTCCTCTGCCATTTCAGGCTGTGGCCCAGATCAGGCTCCAAGTCTTAGAGAGGAGGTCTTGGGCCAGGGAGACAGGTATTCTCCTGAACAATTGCATTATTTTCTGCACCGTAGCGTGGTCATTGCAAAATCTGCGGGGACCTTCTGAGACCTTCTGTAAGGAGCTGATATCCATCCTTTGGCATATTATACATATTAAAAAAATGATCTTCTGGGAAAAAGCTGTCACAGAACTGGGCCTGAACTACAGGTTACATTAAAGATAGAAACAGAACGCACAGAGGGCCCGCAGAGGGCTCCTGAGATTTCTCTCAAAATCTGCTCTGAGCTCAGCACCATAGAAGTTGGTCAATGAATCTGATTCTCTTTTTTGACCACCTATCCTGCATAAGTCATTGTCTTTTCAGAAGTCCAGAGGGTCCCAGCAAAGGTTCTCTGGTTTTCTGCAACGGATTTCCTGAACTTCCTCTTCAGTATGCATGGTTCTTGCCTGATTGCAGAAACTCCTAACTGGACCAAAATCAGCTTTCTTCCTCTTGATAATTTTAGATGGCATGAGGTAACTTAATTTTTATATAGGATTCAATGAGAAAATTATGAAATACTGAAAAATGTTCTTGCACATGACCCGAAAGAGGATGCTTCTCAACAGATTATCTTATTAAACCTTCTAATTTCGTAGATTTTTGAATAATTTAAGAGAGAGAGAAAAAACATTATCTTGTTTTAGGGCTTTTCTGTTCTGTGTGACTTATCTTTTGATGGCCTTTGTCATTTATTCTACACTGACTTTAATTCTCAAGCTTATTAGATTTGTGATATTTTTTTCCAAGTGTCATTTTAAGAACAATACTAGATGCTTTCCTTTCAATAGGGTTAGCTTTTACTTCTTTCTTTTTTTGATCATCTTTAGACAGAAGAAGCCTGATATCTTACTCTGATCTCTCTCGTTTAATTTGTGACTTCATTCTGTGGCTTGGGTACAATACTGAGACACACAAACATGTGTATGCTCTTGACATCAGATGCTAACCCCACTCAGGTGTTCCTGATGGATAGATGAATATCATCTTTAGTTTTTTGAAGTGTTTTTTGTGTGGAGATCAGCATAAGATTGATGTATTCAAAATACAACAGACATTAGTAAAAGAAGGAGGTAAAATAGCCAATGGATGTACCTCAGTAAGTGAGCTGTGCTTTACCCTTTTTCTGTCACACTTTAAGTAAGTCACTAAACTTCCTCATGAACATTTCAATGCTTTCCATGTAACATATGAATGTAATTAATTATCTGCTCACAGAAGCAAGTCTAAAGTCCATTAGGATTTTCAAGTATCTTTGAGACCCTTGAAGATAAAGTGAATTTTTATAGATAGGTGAATTACCAGATTACCAGATCCTTGCGGCAGGAACAAACAAACATCATTTACCCAGCAAAACAAGGTCCTAATCCTCTTCAGAGTTTAAGGTGACCATAAAATTTAAAAAACAACAAAAAATAAAACTTAAGCACATGGTAAAAACTGGAATTGAGTACCTTGTCAACATTTTAAAAATTCAGTTAAATATCTCTTGGGGGTGTGTGTGTGGGGGTGTGTGGGGTGTGGGTGTGGTGTGTGTGTTGGGTTTTTGTTGTGTTTTGTCACTGTTTTTTAAAGTTTATACAGGGTCAAGAACAATTTAAGAGTATGACAGTCTCATGAAGCCTTGTCCTTCCATTGCAATAGTATAAATACCCTCTGGCAACCACAGCATTGCACACCTATAAAAATAACACGAGGAAAATATTTAATGTATTTTTAGCAACCTTTTAATGCTATTCCATAATTAAAGTAATTTGTAGCATGTATTAAATATTATTACATTGGGTTTGTGTTCTGATTTTTAATGACTTTTGAAAAGAACAACTAATAACAGAAAAATAACACCATGTTAATTAACAGCATCAATTCAGAGTGAAGTTAATGGCACTGTTTGCATTACTAATGCAAGCAGGATTTGGCCCTTAGGAAGTCATTTCATATGGCAGTTACATGTTTGTCTCTGAAGTACTAATACCACCTGCCAGGTGGGTGGCTGATGGTGAAAAAATGTAGGATTATGTTATGTCAATTAAAGTTTTTGACCTGGTAGTGTAGGATATTTCTTGTGGATAATTGGAAGATTCAACTATAGCTGGAGAATGTTTTAGCCCTCTTGACACCATGGAGAGAGGAGGTGCACCAAATGGCCTTGAGAGTGGAAAAACAAGGCAAAACAGAAAGAGCAGGAAGGGGAGATGATAAGCTCCCAGACAATAATCAAGAAAAGAAGTGAGACTTGAGGGATAAGGAAGAGTCAAGCCATTTAGATAAAGGCTAGGGCTGAAGGTTACACCAGAGGACAAAGCCCCGATTAAGCCACCATTCCTCACACCCCTGCTCTCTTCCTAACACCAATGCAAAACTAAGACCGTAATGAAGCTGATTTTGCTGAGTGATGCTTTATCTTCAGACACAAAGCTTTCTGCCCTGTGTTTCAGTGCGTTCCCCAGCTTTTACCTCTATTGTCAATTCAGTGTGACTCATTCAGCCCACCATCCTGAGTGAGAGCTGCTTCAAAACCAAAAGCAATTATCACCTCACCAGCTTCCTTTTGTTATTGGAAACATCAGCTCCATTCATTCATTATTTAGATCAACTGTAATTTGTAACAGGGGATAAAGGGAGAAAAGGAAAAGAATTTTATATTAGGAAGATATTTTAGAGTACTGTTTCTAAAGCACACGAGGAACAAATATTATTTTCACCATTCCTATTTAACTTGAGTTTGCCCCTTGCTTTAAAGTATTACAATTATTGCAATGATTCCTCAGTGGTGTAGTAGATCTACACAGTCACAAGCATAATGTAATTTTTAAAAACAACTATGTTCTTTATGAAGATTTTTCTTCTTTTTCCTTTTTATACCTTCTTCATTGTGCAACACTGGAAATGCTGAATCCCAAATGGGTACTCCCAGCTGGCAAGCAATCTTTATTGAAGGAAATGTGATACTTGTAGAATATTAACTAGCTAAGGATTTTGAAGTCTTTTGGTAACGATAATTAAATAATTCTCTCAACTCTTTGTTTGAGGTACTATTATCAGTCCCACCTTTTGTGTGAGTAAACGGGGTCTGCCTTGTCCAACCTGAGATACCAAGCCAGTGAATGCAGTGAGCAAAGAATAATGTCAGACTTCTTCATGCCTTTCAACACTTCAACTTAGTTACTTTCAACCATTCTTTTGTCACTGTGCCATACAACATTCTTCAGACCAAGGGAGGTGAGGGAATCTTGCTTTTAATATATTGGAAATTCCAAAAAACCCCACTACAATTTGGACATAAATGTTTCGAGGCCAACATATGAGCACTTTCAATAAAATTGCAATTTCACAAAGAAATGTCCATCGAGTTCTACTTCAGTAAAGCATGATAGAGTTCTTGAGAAACAGCCTGCTCCTATGCTTTTCCTTAAGGCTTTGGGCCAGAAACCATCTAGGGGCATGTTGATACAGAGAAATGATTACTTGTTTTAAGACTTATTTACTTATTTACTTATAGAAAACTGCTTAGCAACTTATTTACTTACTTCTAGCAAGTTATAGTATTACTTACAGTATTTTTGAATATTGCTAAGAATCCTGCTGGCCCAGACTGTTCTGTGGAATTTTACCAAGGACTGCTGTGTCCATCAAAACAAAGCAGTTTACTGTGAAAATCTACCAAGAACTGCAGCGTTCAGCAAAATATCATGGTTTTGTCCCTGAGGAACAGGTGTGCTCTTAACTAGTTGGGCCTCGGTAACGAGTAAAGATAGCCATATACGGATTGTAGAAGTTTCATTGGTTCCATCAAATAAGATAGGATGAGTAAACCAGCTGAAAAACATTTTTGTTGTTCAAGAAATTGGCTAAGAGAATCTGCGCATGCTCCGGGGGAAAAACAAGGTGAGAAAGACTATGAGCCTTCCTCCCAAAGACACCCCCCAGGAGGCAATGGGCAGGTGCAAAGAGAACATAAAATGCTGACATCAGCCTTTCGAACTAACCCAGCCTCACTCATGCACATGGATGTTTGTGTTATGTGATCCAATGAATATGTATATCCACACTCGATGAGTTTCTGGTAAAATGTGTGGTGGGTGTGCAAGCTTTGTGGAGAAATCCCCTTGCACCCCGGCGCCGGAGTAAACATACCTGCTGGATAACTCTATTCGATTTGTAGAGTCTGTTTTCCGCGAATCAATGTTGAGAGGTGATGGACACCTCTGGCCAGTCACAAGCAGTAGCAATCCTCACCTCTCAGATGAGTGGGCGGCTACATTCCTGAGTGCGCATAGATGTCCCAGCAAGTGTTTGTCGGCTGCTGGGTTTCAGAAACTGACAGTGACAGCTACTTTTCCTCAACCCCCCTACTGAAATGAAAGGCTCATAAGCCCATAGATCACTGTTTTGTCTCCTGGTTTCCTTTCAGTTTTGCTGCTTTAGGTTTTACTTTTCTCTTAATGAACCACATTCCTGAATCACCATCTGGAAGTAACTACACACTCTAGCCATCTTTCTCCCTAAAGGTTGAGAATAAGGATGTGTCCACCAACTACAGTGAACACTACTTGAGATATGTGTGAGTTAAACTGGTTCACTCTAAGCCCCTCCAGTGTGCTACCAGTCTGCAAAGAAAAAACGAGAAAGCAAGAGACTGTTAAACTTTCCCAGTAATCTGATGAGAAGAGAGACAGACAGACAGACAGAGTTCACTTGGCTAATTTTCTAGCCAGCAGCTACAACAGTGCTTCTATTAGGAGATATGAAAAGAGACAAAGAGATATAATAGCTATAGATTGGCTTTGTTGGCCAGAAGAAGTTCTAACTATGCTGAGGGGATGAAGTACAGAGGCATGCTCTCAAGGGATTTTTTTTTACTTTAATATCATCATTTTGGTTCATCTCTAGCTGCACATTCATTTAACACTGACTGAAAAGAAAAGTTTTAACATATCGCGCTGCCTGCCCAGATAGCTAAAATGAAAGCTGGAAAAACGCATTGACCTTGTGTTCTCCTCCTTTGTGTTGACTTTTTTAGATTCAGATTCAAAATTTGTTGGCCCAGGGGGGCCAACAATTTTTATCCTGGCCGTTTGCCTGGATAAAAATAAAAATGCCCTAAGCAAATCCTTTCATAACTTTATATATGAGGATGGTTAGATCAGAGCTCCTAACATGAGAAACACATTTCTAGGAATGAGTGTGTGCCTGAAAGGAAGAAAGTAGACAGGACCAGGAATCCTACAAACATTCCTGTTTTCATGAGCTAACTAACCTTCATTTAAAACACTAAATAATTTGACTTTATTTCCATGAGGATCTGACCTTTGGAGAGAGCTCTTAGAAATTTATGGGACAGCCAATAACCATTGTCTCAGAGACACTTCTTCCTGGAGACATGCACGTAACAAATAATGTGAGTTAATATAAATGAAAAACAGAGAGATGCAAATAAAAGGGGACTGGTATGTATACATCATTTTCTGAAAGTTTCATGTGATTTTGTGCAAGTCAGAATTTTCCTGTGCCTCAGTTTACCCAGCTAGAAAGTTTACGTTACTGACATCTACAATATTATATCAAGAGTGAGGCTTTGGTTATTACGTAAGTACACTAAATTCAGTTGTCGTCTAAGATTTCATTGCTACACTGCACAGCTCAGAGAGGTTCACTGTTACAGCCACTACAGACCTGAAATCCCACTAGTTTCAGACTCCAAATGTTGCGCTTTCTAAGGGTTAGGTCCACAGAGAGATTTTGGGCAAATCAATCCAATTTTTAGCATTTGCAGAGATCCTTAACCTCCTACTCATCTGCTGCCAAATTCTAAATCTTTAATTATCTGTACAGTGTTTAACTTCTTCACTAGGAGCAATTGAAAACTCCATCCAGAATCCAGGTATTCAAGTGGTTTGGGCACTGTTCTTGGATGGGCAAGAAAAAAAAAGACACACACACACACACACCCCCACACACCCCCACCCCAAAACTTCAGTCCCTACTCCAGATCAAAGAAGACAAAGAATTAAAAAATGCTCCCTGACTCTCTGGAGAGTGGTCTGAACACAAGTGCTTAGGTTTCAGGTGTATTTGTTTCTACACACGTAACTCCTCACAAGGAGAGCCTAAGCCAGGGCTAGGTGCCTAGCTCCACCATGATTAGGAATCTCAAGAGACCCTGGTCCCTGAGAGAGGAAATCAGCCTCTTCTTGTCTGGTCTGTGCTTTATGAGTTGTCTAAAGCTTCCTGGTTTTTGAGGGTCCAGTCTCTAGGTTCCTCATTCCTTGCATTTCATGTGTTGCCTGCGACACTTCTCATGGGCCTGTGAATTTCACTAAACTGCTAGACATCTAAAAATTACATGTCGCATGACCCAGGTCCTTTTAGGGATCCAGCTCCCAGTTCACTACATATTCCCATGTTAAGACTAAGCTCATCCTCATGTACCTGGGCTCACTGCTAACAGTCTATGACATACAGCTGAGGTCATTCTAATTCCCTCTAGTACAAGGTAGGGGATACACATGCAGGAGGTAGTTCATTATGGCAATATAATTATGCCCTGCTTATACCCCAAAGTCACTGACTTCCATTAAAGGCCAGAAGAGCGACTGTGACCTGAATCATGAAGTGAGTAAGTAGCACTGTTTAGAGAGAAGGTTTCATGGTGATGGCAGCCCTCATGAACTCACCTATTATTTTTTATTTCATTGCCTTCCCAGAAATCTTTCTGAGCTTTAAATAATTACAAACTGTGACATTATTTGTTTAGAATTTTGTTTTATGAACCAGCAGACATTCTTATTTATTCTTAATTTTTCTAACTATTTGGTATTACATACAGGCTAAGCAGCTGGCCTAAGTGAGATTAACAAAACAAAACAAGTGGATCTGAGAGAATGTCACAGTTTTCATAAATCTTTTTGTACCATCAATACAGTAATGACTGCAAGGACTGTCCAGTATAATCATTAGTGTTTTCTTCTTTAGCCCAGGAAAAGATGTATATATGAGTTCTGAAGGGTATTGCCTGGAGGCTATGAAAGCAGAAAAGACAAGGAAATATTAGCAACATTTTGATACTTACCTGTTTATTGTGTGAGTGATTTGCACTGCACAAAATTTTTGCAGGATGTGCAGGACAGAGACAATTGTAGTGGCTATATGCACCCAGTTCCTAAATTGGGGGCTTACCAGTCACACTTCAGGTCATCAAGTGGAGAGAGCCACCAAAGAAACAGCATAGTAAATCTAAACAGCCCTCACTCATCTGCTTAGATTCAGCTCAGGCTACTTGACTAGGATATAAATTTGGGTAGATCTGAATTCTTTCCTGAACTGTTTGTCAAGGCCTAAAGAAGAAAAGCAAACTGAACTTAAAATCAGATTTTCTTCCTTTGGTGTGAAAGATAAATAAAAGAAGGATTTCCTAAAAGGAGATAGATACTTTTGGAAGGACTGTTCTCCTTTTTATCCTCACTCATCCTTTCTCTGTGAGACATTCAGTAAAAGAGAAGAGACATAAAGCAGATGAAGTCTTTGAAATTACTATTGAGAATTGTGCAAGTCAAGAATCAAAATGGAAAAGTAAAAAGCAAATACATCACTTCTTTCTTGGCAGGATACACATTTTTGAGTCACAGATCCATTTCAAATACCTTTATATCTGCAATTCAGCATTTTCCCAAGGAAAGCCAGAAGACCAATTCCTAGATATAGAGGCCAGAAGAACACTGTAGCTTAACTGTCAGATCTGTACATAGGAAGGCAACAGCATTCACTATTACAAAACCCAGGGTGAGATGCAGGATCTGTTTAGGGACACTACAGGGCAACATTGCTAAATGGTGTAATGTGCAAGGTGAAAAGGAACCTTAACCAGGGACACTAGAGAAGCAGACCTGGCAGAGAGACTCTCAAAGATTGACTTGGCCAATATCGACCAGATTCAGTGACCACCAGTCAGAAGAAGTCTTTTTGCAGATTACAGTCAGCACTGCAGTCAGGCCTTGTGGTTAGTATATTGATTTTTTATGACATTTAATTTTCATGGCTGTAAGTGGTCAAGACCTCAGTGTTATGTCTGGTGGAACCTGGTACAACACAATGTCCCAACACCATGCCTGGGCACTTACTTGTTCAGTACTATCTGTTAAACAGAAGTGTTTCCTGGTGGCCTGCCATTTAATTATTGGACTAGTCCAACACTGCTTAACTCATGAGTGCTGACAAGATCACAGTATAAAGTGATATCATGAAATTATTATTATTAATATTATTGTTATTATTATTACTCTACCATCTCCATTCCCAATCACAAGTAGAGCCCCATTTTGCTGGACATTGTAGAATCATTACATAAAATAACGTCCACAACTCAAGGGCATTGCAAATGAAACAAACAGAAATTAGATAGGCATTGAAAATACTCTAATTTGTGCCAACAAAAATGATGTGGTATAGTAACTGTTATCTGCATCCTTGTTTGCCACTAAAATGCGAGCATTTGCCAACAATAATCTCACTGTATTGTTCAACACCATCCTACACGGTTCTTACAGTATGAAAGTATTAGGGTTGCTGTAATTTGGGGAAGCAGGTCCTGTTATACCAGCCAATTTCTGCTCTCCACACATGGCCCCTTTCTTAGTTCAGTCAGCCCAAGTTATTTGAATTAATGGGCCAAACACTAGATACAGCAAGGATGGACCTCATTGGGTCAAATGCACAAGTTCCAAGGAACTCCAAGGAATTAGCAAATGTGACACCCATCTACAAGAGAGGCAGGAAGGAGGATCCAGGAAAATATAGAGCTGTCAGTCTGACCTTGGTGCCAGGGAAGGTCATGGAGCAGGTCATCTCGGGTGCCATTAAAAGTCATATAATGGACAACCAGGGGATCAGGCCCAGTCAGTGCGTTTATGAAAGGCAGGTCCTGCCTGACAAACCTGATCTCCTTCTACTACAGGGCGACCTGCTCATTGGATGAGGGAAAGGCTGTGGGTGTTGTCTACCTGGATTTTCGAAAAGCATTCTGTGGGAGAGAGGCAAGTCGACATCGGCCTGTCAGCTCTGCACAGCCTCTGAGAAGCAGCTAGGCTTTGATGAGAAACAGGCCTTGGGAGAAAGATAAGAAACTGCCGAGTTGTGCCAAGGTGGCAGGGAAAAACCACGGACAGCTGCAACACTGAGCGCTGAAACTGTGAGAAGCGCTGGAGAAAACTGTGAGAAGAACTGGGAAAGCGCTGAACTGTGAGAAGTTACCGCTGCGTGAACGAGAAGGTGATTGGTCTGCACAGCACGTGTTAGAGCAGTCTGATGCTGATAGGAGAAAAGCTGCCTAATTGCTGATTTGCTAATTATGAAGAGCTTTAACGAGAGCATAAGTATGTATTATTGTAAGAAAAAATGACCCCTGCCCTGCAGAAAGAAAAAAGAACACTCTGACTTGTTATTCTGGCTGCTACAGCATTTGACACAGTTCCCCATAGAATTCTTGTAGGAAAACTGGCTGCCCATGGCCTGGATGAGCGAACGGTCTGCACTGGCTGGATGGACGGTCCCAGAGAGTGGTGGTCAATGGAGCTAAATCCAGCTGGTGGCCAGTCACAAGTGGTTAACACTTCTACAAAGAAATTTCAAGCCAATAACTTGCTTTTCCCAAGGCAGCATTAACCATGTCACATTATTTTTAGCAATTTCTTCATGCAAAGTTTTTTTCCAGGATGGAAGATAACTAAAAATAACATTAACAGAGCTTCATCCTGCTGTCTAACTCATGACCTCCAGCCCAAAACCATATGCTACAACATATTCAGGTTTAAGCACAAGTAGTTGCATTTAGCTTGATAACTTCCTGTATAAGAACCTAACGCCAAAGTCTGGGAATATTTCTGGTTCTTTCAGCTAGTGTCATAGAATGACTTCAAATCAGAGCAATGCGTACATTTTTGGAACAAGTACTAGCTCCCTGCTTTCAGTAAATCGCATCTTAATCCACTAAGTAAATACATTAAAAACTATAATCTCTGTCCCAATAAGACCACAGTACAAGATGAACTATTTCCAAACAGGAGACTGGGTGGCAAACAAATGTATGTAGCTCTTGTATAGACATATCAGTTTCCCAATATTATGAATATTAGTCTCAACTATTATTAATCATCTGACCTTGTCCTTAATCACTGGCTAATTATGAGCATTTTGCAAGAAAATTTTTTTGGAAAAAATGTTCTAAAGAGGGGTCTCTTATGGACATCACATACTTTGTAATGGGGAACTGCACAGAGAATAGAAGGGTAATTAGTAAACAGTAAAGGATATTTTTAATATTAGCATCATCAAACATCAGACATGGATCAAAGTGTTTGATTTTGAGGTTCTACTTTACAGGATTTATCGTAATGACAAAAATATAGGACAATGTAAAATATTCTGTGAGTACTTCAGTTTCTCAAAGCCCAAAAGATGTTGTGAAACTGAACAGTCACATACACATCAATAATCATAGTATCCATGGGATACTGTTGAGCATATCTAATGTTAAAGATAATGTGTTTGAAATTTGCTGGTAGTGAATTCCTTTCACTTACTGTAATTAATGTATCTTGTTAATTCATAACTTGGGCAAAGATTTCTTTGGTAAACTTGTGAATTTGACTGTTCAGACATAAAGGTAACTCACACAAAATACAGAAAGAAAACCAAGCAACTAGAACACATAAATAAATATGTTGGGGGAAGAATTTTCATCAGTTTCTAGCATGCTTGAGTTACAGCTTTGGTGCTCAGCATGTGATATTGAAATATGAGATTTAGCATTTCATTGAGATAAAAGGGCAATTCACAGTTCCTAGAATTACCTCCATTATAAAACACCACCACCCTACTTATTTCTGAACATAATCTCTTCTTAAGGTTTGCTACCAACATGATAGGTATTTATGCCTTCTTGTAGATAGATAATACTCAGCTGACAAAAGGGTGAAGTATTACTGAGAGCTTCCTCATAAACAGCTATAAGTCTGGTAAATGGGTCTTATGAGTGTTGTGGACAGCCCAATAACTCTAATAATTTTCTGCTTACCAGCTGTTCCTTGCCTTCACACTAGCTGGATCACTAACATACATTTTCAGTCTTCAGAAATGACAAAGAAGAGGAAAGACTATATTGACAACTGACAAATAAACATGATAATAAAGGTAAATTACTATATTAGCTAAAATAAGAACACTGCTGTTATTGATATGATACATTTTGTTACTTTGAATAACAAGATAGGTACCATTCTGAGAGCACTCTGAGCATCTAGAACATTAGTGAGGGTAGGCAGGAAGTTGCAGGGTTCCGACATTTTAGTTTATAATCATATTTCATGGGCTGACATTAGAATTTGGTTACACTCATTGAGAATCTTATTTGAGAAGAGTCCTATTTTCAAGAAAGAGCATGATAATCTACAAGCTAGAAGTGGAAAATGTGAGATGTGGGATTTGAATTGATCTAGAATGAACCTTGAGATATCAGATATTCCAGTTGCCATTGCCTTAAATGTTAAGCCTAAAGTTGATTTAAGCCAAAAAAATATAGTCAGTGAGTATACAGTCAGCATTCCAACATAGACAGCGGAAACAAGAAAAGCTTAACACCATCTTTTAGAGACCTGATGGCAATTTATGAGTATAGTACTAAATAAAGAGTCAGTAGATGAGGCATTGCCTCATACAGGCAGGAATTTCAGATGGGACATATTGGAAGCACAGTTAAGAGGAAAATCATGGCCTGGAAACCATCCCCAGTATCCTGAAAGACGACACTAAAATCAGTTCTCTCCATTGCTATTAGCAGCATGGAATCCTCTGTGATCTTTTCCTCACCCATAGTAGTCTGTGTGTCACCAGAATGACAGAAAATATTTCTCTGATGAGGCCCCATCCACAATCTGGTGATGCCAGTAGAAAACTTCCAGTTAACTTCAGCGGGCTTCAGATCCAGCTCTATCTGTAGAAAGGTTTATTCTGAACTGAGAGTTCCAAAATACACTGAGGCTCATTGTGATTATTCTTTATTTTGCCAAGGCTTCAGATTTTCTATAATAGGCCTAAGGAGGCCTTGAAGTCAACAGGCCAAATCCCCTTCTCATTTGGAATAGTAAGAAAAAAAGCATGAACAGCCACAGCTGGTTTGCACCTCTCATCCCATTGAGAATAACAATTTAAACTGCTGAGGGATTTTTTCTCTTCCTCATGTCATTCTGTTACTTAGGGCACACGCATAATGTTTATTTGCTTAATGCTTATTACTAATGTATATAACGTGGTAGACTGTTATAAATTCAGTGTTAATGGAAACATCCGCTCACCTTCATTTGTATACTGATATATCAGGCCAAGGGCTAAAATTGTTACCCTATGAGTTGCTTTTACGTTATGCACCCCTCCAAGGAGAAAGAGACAAGGGAAACAAACCTGTTAAATTGGCACTAGGCGGCTACAAACTTCTCTAAATCACTGAAACTATACAAGATATCTGTATCAAAGCAACTGAGATTAAAGTTACAAGAGTTAAAACATTTCTTGCATGGCTCAGGAGTACCAATGACTATTAAAAGCATAAATAATAACCTCAAAGAGAGTGCAGTAGAAAGTATTGCAGTATGTGGAAACAGGAGAGTGAAGCCACCTGTACAGGCATGAATGGCTACACTCACTAGTCACGTTCAACTTGTCAAAAAATGACCTAATTCTCAGACACAATCACAGGCCACTTATAGAAGAGTCACCCTCAGGAAGGAGCATCTGAGAAAGGCACATAAATAACAGTTTCTGCTGTTACAGCACATATAAGCAGAGACAAAGATGGCCAAACAAGCAACATCAGTCTTGGACTATGAAGCATTTTTTAAATATGTCCCTCAATTTGAGAGAAGCTAGGAATCATTAGAGAAAATGCGCTGTGTTCGACCATACACCAAAGAATTATCACCTTCCTCTGTAATTTCAACGCCTGATTTCAGCCAAACTATCTAAAAATTAAACAGAACTTTAGAAAGTAGAAAAATATTCACCTGGACTAGTCATAGAGGGATGATAATAACACTATTAGTCACATCAAACACAAGAGCCATCCACAAGTATCCGGCATGCTGGAACGCAAGAAGGGTTTCCACTACACAGTGCAGTCTGTGAAAGCAACAAGTTGAAAATTACATTGCTGACAGATGCTGACAGATGCATACACACTGGCTGACTTACATGATCCGTGCAACCCTACAGCTCCCATGGAGGCACCACCCTTCTCTCAGAAGAGCAGTTGTAGCACACAGACATACAGGGCTCTCTAGCAGTTCTAGACTGCACAATGCAACGCTGCCTCCGAGGTCCTCATGCGACCTCAGAGGCAGCTGAATACCTACATGACACGGTAAAGAGTCACTAAAACACGCCAGAAGCATTATAGCCACATGGATTGTAACACTGTGTTGAACTCTAAGATCAAAAGTCTTGATATCAAACAGCTATGTGCATGAGGTTTGTTTCTCCTAGCTACCCGACCAAGTGGCTGGAAGGTCTGACAGAAAAAGTCAGCTCAGAAGCTCAATCCTATTTTTCCCTCCTTCTCCAGTACTGTGCCTTTGATTGGCAATCTCAATTAGAAATGGTGCCATGCAGTTCTACTAATTATTGCTCTGCCTAATTCTTGTTAAGTCTGAGGCAAGTTAAGATTGAAGAGAATTTGGTGAATCAAAAGAACCTGTGGGTTATCGTGGTATCTGCTGACCTCTTGTCACTGTAGCATGTAGACTAACAAAATGAAACAGGCCAGGATAGACAGTAAACTAATGGTAATGGAAACTGAAATAAGCATTTTAAGTTTCACGGAGTATAACGTTTAGAACACTATCTTAACTGTACTAATTGTTTCACTCTTGAGAAGCTAAAATGGAGCATCAGAGGTCTCTAATGGCAATGCTATGGAGGTTGGTGAAAATGTTGGTGGAATGTCTTGAGGACTTCTAAACTAATTGGATTAGTGCTTATATAATTAACAGGATTACTCTGACTGTGCACGTTAATAGGATTTTTCCTTATCAATTCCAAGCTTAAACGTTATGAAACTGCATGTGTCTGTATATCTCCCCCAAGAACTGCATGAATCACGACAGTACCCAAACTCATAATCGTGAAGAGGTTTCTCTGAAAGCTCCCTTCTGAACATATTTATCTGGTGTTTTGCAACATCCTCTGAATAAAAATATACACCCAAACACATAAAAGTTTTCTATCTTATGTACACCATTACCCATTTTTTCCAACCACATACATACTTCATTGAAACAGGGCTTTCACTGAACACATAATACCAGGTCCTCTCCAAGGTCGTGTTTAAGATTACTCTTTTTTTATGCCCTTCAACCAATTTCCAATCCATTAAGCTTCTCTACTTTTCTCTTTTCTGCAACTATTTAACTTGGACATTAACCTTTGTGGCTGGCCACAATCTCTTAAACACATTTCTTTGCAATATACTTTCCTAGGTTGTCAGAAACGTTTTTCATAGAGAAATATAGGGGGGAAGCTAATAAGCCTTAGTATGGCATCTTTGCTGCCATTTTTAGCTTTTAATCTCCCATGAAGCTCTTGCATAAAATCCCTGATAAAAATAAAACAAAATCTTTTGGGCAAACTACATTATTAGATCAATAGATATAAATCCACAGCAGTGCATCGCTTTCTTTACAGCATCTATTTAGATGGCAATTTATACGGACCAAGCAGACCAATACCCACATCCTTGACGTGCTACAGTAACTCTGCCTCTATTTCCTCAGTAGAACCATCACCGAAGTCTTTTGAGTGATGTCTGCTTTAGGAGCCTATGCCCTCTGCCAATGCATCGATGTGACAAACCAAAACCCTCAGTATCAGGCTACACTTTTGCCACCAGACAGGAGTCTGTGCTCCTCATCCACTCCTGTCCTGCACAGAATCTTCTAGAGATTCTTTCAGAGCCTCTTTTAGAAACACTTCCTATGGACCAACCAAGTCTGCTCTCCTTTTCAGTCATACCACACCCAAGCAGCAATTTCTGATTAAATTTTCATTATAAAGGTGCATGATTTACTATGGGAGTTTGAAACTTGAGAATGAATTAACCCACAGATTGTGCAAAACCTATAAAATTTAAGAAAGGATGAACATCACCCAAATCCTTTGAAACAGCAGTGCTCTTTTTTTTCTTAAAAAACAAAACCAAAAACAATTAATGAAATATCCTGTTACACCTTTTTGATTGTTACTGTGGAGGAGAAAACAATTGTTCCAAAATGTTAAAGGCAGGTTGATTCAACCTCTGGGCTTTTTTCCTTTCTTTCTTTTTTTCTTTTTTGTTAAAGCACATGATTTCTTCACCCATTGTTAATTCTGTACTTTCTCCCTATTGTCTAAATCACTAATAACAGATATTCAGCCAATATCACCTTAATTAATGTCATGACTATTACTAATAATTCAGATTTTTCATGTAGAATTGTTTTCTGCTAAAAGTTTCATACATTGTGTATTCCTCTGAATAGAAAAAAAAAATAAATCCTTGGTCTCATAAGCTATGTTGTACCGAGAACACTATCAACCAAACACGGAAAACTCCAGGCTATGTAAATTGTTCTATCTCCAGCATACTGAAGGGTTTCAGCCTGTTTATCTTACTCCACAGCCTTGCACTTTTCATTGACTGCAAACTTGGCATCCACATTTTCAGTAAGTTTGGAACCCTACCACTGGTGGGCACATACAACTCCGTGAATGAGTTTGAGGCTTCTGTCTCCTCCAAATTCAATACATACAAGATCTGAATGTGTTAACACTTACAAGAAGATAATTTTCACTTTCAGTGATGAAAGCAGTTGTGCAGATGTTGAATTGCAAGCAAATTAGTAGTTTTACTGTAACCACTGAGACTGTTTATGTGAACTTAACTCACTTTTTTTCCCAGTTAAACTGACTTTGTTAAAAAATTCAATTTAGAATTCCAATTAGAATCATACTACTGGTGACATATATTGTTAGATATTTGATCAAGTTGAGCATGAATATTAGCTAAGAGTCTGAAACACCAGAAGTGTCAATCTAGTCCTACAAAGCTCAAACTGATGACAGAAAATATTTCAGACTGATTTAAAACATCTTCCGTTATAACAACTGTTTAAAAAGCTTCAGCGGACTCCTGGGAAAAATAGAAAAAAGTTAATAAGCCCATACTTATCATTTCAGATCAACCTCAAGCAGCCTAAAAGCTGAAGTGCCAGGGAAATCAGCCATCTCATCTTATTCCTGTAGAATATGTGTTGCTAATTGTATAGAAGAGCAATGAATGCAGTGAGGAAAATCTGTTTTTTTCACTTCTGTCAATAATAGCATCAATTCTTCCAGTCTTTCAACAATATTTGTGAGATACTCATACAGACAAATCATTCAGCAACTCATCTGTGCTTCTGCTAAGAATATGCTTTCTTCTTTAAGCTGATCCTTATACTTTTTACATTGGTCTTTAGTGGCTGCATACTTCTGATCACGGAGACTCAAGCATGATCATGAAGTTAACTCATGTAGGTTTTTCCACCTCAGTTATTTACTATTGAGGTGTTTCCAAATTTCTTGCCCCTTCTTTTTTCTCTTCTTGAGCTCTTTTGCAGAAATTTTCCAAATACTTACATCTCAACTCTGCATACTCTTTCAGAAACAATCCTTTTCCAATTTGCAAGGTTGTGCAGCCACTGTTTCTGGTAGAAGGGAGGAGCAAAAATGATTTCTTAAAGGCTGCTTGACCTCAGCAATAAGGCCACCATAGAAATTAACATTAGCTTGCTGGCAGAGCTGAGTGGCACAGGACAATATTTGCTATGCTTTGGCTGTGGCCTTAAAAACAAAAAGAATGTGATCCAATCATTCAGATCATATAAACAGCAGCTGAAGTTTGTCTGATATTTTCTTATTTGGCATAATTAGGCTCCAAAGCTCATAATTTACGCTGTAGTTAAGATCCACAATGCACTGCTATGAACATTTGATGTGAAGTTAATGAATGGACAAAATCCCAATCCCAAGATCTCAGCACAGCACACTTCCTGGATTTTTTCTTTATTAAGCACCAATGAAGCATAAATCTCAATTTAAGTTTTTTTCTGTGCTTTTCATTTTCCTTGGGTTTCTCCATAGTATAATTTAAGACTTGAGTAAACAGCGTGCAGAGAGGTTTAGAGGCTGCTGCTCAGGCTAGCAAAGGTTGAGCAGGTGCCCAAATTCAATTCAGCAGGGAGTGAATAATTCAGCAGGGGGTCCGCATAAATGCCTTGCACTGGGTAGATATTCTTTTTATTCATTACAGAGTATCTGGACAAGTCACAAGAATTACTATTTGGAAAAACACACTCCCCCACAGAAAGGAATAAAGGAAAAAGGAAATACTTTATTTCAGTCCAGGAAGATGAAGTGACTACATAAGCATTTAGAAAGAAAAAAACAAATCAACTTTAGGGAGAAATTTTATAATTTGTTCCTTGGAAGCCATGCTTCCAGGTAGCTGCTGCTTTGTTTTATTGAGCTGCTGACACAGCCTGTGGAGCTGGAAATTTATTGGAAGTTGACAATTGGTGACTCTGGAAAACTGGATCTCAGGGCTCCAGCTTGCTCCTCCACTTCCTGGACAGTTCATAGTGACTACGTAGTGGGTATAATCACATGCAAGACAACAAGCTCTCCAGTCAGAAAGCTAAGGCTCGATGAGACTCCCTTACATTGAATTTCCACTGCTAAGGGTAGATAGGGCCACTCGGCTTGAGCATCTTGGCTCCGTGAATACGAACCAGTGGTTGAGCACAGTTACCAAAGGCAATATAGCAACATCTCCAAGGGAGAACAGGTTGCCAGGCACCAGAGCTGACGAGTCTGATTGTGAGATTTGTAAGAAACAAGGTTTCATTTCAAACAGTGTGTCCCATGACAATCCTCCCAATTCAGCACGTTCTTCAGGAGAACCCCACAGAGAAAAAGTCATCAGCTTCAGCTCTTAACGTTCTGTATTTAGAAGTGTAACAGTCTTCTTGCGTCTTAGGAACAGCGTGCCCAGATGAGCAGGTTTACAGCATGCAGGCAATGGGAAGAAGCAGGCACCTGAATTGCACCTCCTACAACTTAAAGACTGACAAATATTGCCTGGTGAAATCCATAAAGGACCTGGGTTGGAAAATAACCTGTACCACTCACTGGCAGGGCAAAGCCCTTTTTAGAAGCTGCTACTGTTTTCCAGCCAGGTTCCATTTCTCAAAGAGTGAAAAAAGGCACATTCTAGCAAGGTAAAGTAGTTTGCAAGTGTGACTCACTATAAGTTAAAGTGCCAACAGGAAGAGGCTCTCACTGTTCCGATCCGTATAATCAACTTCTTATGTCAAATCTCATAATTTTACAGTCAGGTTAAAACTGATTTTTTCAGGCAACACCATACAAAAGGAGCATATCATTTAAAGGATGCATTCAACGCCAGGCATGAAGAACATACTCTCATTTACAAGAGAAGGCAAAGAGTGCTCCATGTGGCTTCCCTGTATTTGCCCCTTAGATTTTTAATTTTCTCAATGTGCATTTCAATCTGTCTCTTTAGTACTATTGTGGCTACAGATAAAACCTACACTGTTTGCATGTGCTTGGTTTAAAAAAAAAAAAAAAAGGCAGGCAAATGTCTTATTTGCACTTGAAAGTTTTCCCTTTTGATGTACATTTTATCATACCTCTGTAAATAAAGCCATTTTAAAATTCATTTATTGCTCTTCTCCTGTGTTTCTGATTGAAAAATCTGACTTGACAATTGAGTTTTCCAGCTTATTTTTGAGTAGATCCAAAGCAAATTGGTGTTATTTCATGCATTTTGTCTACTGAGATATTGAATTGACTTGAGCAGAAACACATTAAAAAGTAACAGGAAAAATACAGGAAAAGAGAAAAAATGGTGTAGTAAGTACCACAGATATATATTGACTCTATTATTAATCTTTGTTGTTAATCACAAGACTCAGTAGCAAGCTCATTAGCAAAAAAATAACCTTATTTTTATTTGTATCAATTATTCAGCACTTGTTTGCGGCAAAGGCATGACAAAGTAACATGGATTTTTGTGCATCTCTTACGGTTTAGGTGATTAAATACTGGGAAGGCACTAAGCACAGATGGATTATAAAAATACATATTTGATATTGTATTAAAGTAGAAGTTCTAAAATTTGAACCTCAAGAGGTAATTACATATTTCATCTCACTACAGGCTGGAAACAAATCATCATCATCTGAAAAAAATCCATGATTTGTAAGTTTGTATAATAGTCTGGTCTCATTCTTCATAGATAAAGGTAACAATGTTTAGTAATAGCAGTAAAGTCTTTGGAAAAAACTATCCCAACAGTCATATCTCAAGTCATTACCTCTTGTTCCCTATCCTGACAGAATTTAGTGATCTCATTAATTTTGAAAAAGCCAGTTCCTGTGTTCTTTTTGTCAAAGTTTCTGTTGGAGCACCGAACCATTCAAAAGCACAAAACATTTGAGAATGTTACCAATAATAGATTTGATTAACAAGAGAAAACAATATATGAAATTCAATAGAGAAATGACTTCTTTCAAACTAGCTGTTTTAAAAAGCTCCTTGGGCACTCCCTAAGACACATTCAGAGTACAGTTTAAACATCCCCATTACTGACATTTATCTAGATTCCAACATACATTTTATAAGTACCACAGGTCATGGTATGGCCACAATTTCTATTTTAAATAATCATATTAAATCCTACTGCTTAGATTAACTAGTTTGGTTAACTTGTACTATCTGCAGGTATAAGAGATTCATAGATCCGTAATGCTATCTAATTATGCTGAAAAATAGCTGTGAAAATATTGCCACTGAATCATTAGCAAACACATGACTCTCTTCAATTGACAACAACTTATTTTAAGGAAAACGTACTGAAAGTAAACTGTTTGTCCTGGACTGAAGATCTTGTCTCCTAGGAACATCACCCAGTGATACATCCTACACTTGAGATGAAAAGAAATTTTATACATTATGAACTTTTTAAAAATTTTCTATATTTGAGGGGAGTTACTTTTTTAAATTTAAATTAATCCACTTTTCAGAGTTTCTCTGTCATACAGCAGGGTTCCTGATTCTAGATCTGTGCAGTAATGGATGGTGTTATGTTACTGGGAACCATTTTGAAGTGTTTTGATGTTGCAAATTGACATGACAATGACAGAGCAGTAATACTGTGGAAGTAAATAAATGCAATAAAAATATAATATGCATAAAGATATACATTATAACACCTTCATTCCTCATATACTGAGGAAATCCACACATTTCTACATGGCAATGTGGCATATTTGAAAAATGAATAAAAACTTTTTTGAAATGAGATTTCTACAGAATAACAGCCTACAACATGTAGGCTTAATTTTTCTCCCTTAGATTCTACAAAACACTGTATTCTTGGCATAGTGCCATCACTTAAAATCAAATACATGATGTGTAGACTTAACACTTTCTAAAAGCATTTCTAAAAGAGCACAAATGAAAAGATTCCACGTCTTCTGTGCTTTTCAAATGAAAAGACCTCACAGAAGAGTGGAGCAGGGTTAAAAGCAACACAAGGACACTGCTGGAGGTATAAGCAATAATAAGATGTGCAGTATAACCATCATGTAGAGAAATTGTTCACATACAGCAGAAAGGACAGCTGCCAGAAAAATCCTGTAATATTCCTAGCTACTTTTCTTAACCAGCTCTCACCTGATTTTGATCATATTCAAACATTTATCCTTGGCATGGAGTAGCAGATGATAATTTGAAACCAATATATAAAATAGGTTTGTCATAATAAAACCTTAATTAGTCTTTTTTAGTTTTTAATTGTTGATTTGCCCCTCAGGCCTCTGAGATCACATGGTACTCTAAACTTCACAATAGTTTTTAACACACAATCTCATATTACTTTTTTCTTTTGATTAAATTTGATGGCATTTTAACTCACTTCTCAGAACATAACATTTTTTAAAATGCTACTTACTTTCTTAGCTGGTCATTCACACTTTAATGATGAACAACTGTCAGGCATGATACATTTTTGATAGCTTTTATTATTTTAATCTTTACTTCATTAATTAAAATGCCTTTCAAAATTACAATTTCTGTATTTTAATTCATCTTGCAGAAAATATTGATGTAAATTTTGTTTCATGCTGAAGATACTTTCTGTGACTACTTGTAAATACAAAGAGAAAGAAAGCTCTTCAAAGAGAAAAATAATTAAACTTACGGAGCGTGTTCTGCCTCTCCAAAAATCTCCACATAGGCTATCTCAGGAGTCATGTCTTTACTCATTTCCTTTTGTCCCCTACCCTGGAAGAATACAGGGACCTCACTTATATAGAAAATACAAGTTTCTGTGGCGTGTATGAACCAAGTTTCTTTTGGAGCACTGAAGGCCAGTTATCAGCTAGATCAGCTAAATTCAATGTCATGTAATCAATTTGTAATGTATTGCATTATGAAATTACATAACAGAGGATAAGACCCCAACTGCTCGGTGACAGGTATGATTTTGGATCCTTGTATGGAAGTTTTTTCTCTTCATGGGTACACTTTGTTAGGCTGATAAGCCACTCAGATTTCAAATTCAGTAGATATCACCATGACTGAAGACAAAAAATAGCCAACATTCCTTCTCCAAATCTGAAGACTCAAAACATGGTAATCATAAAAACTTTTCTGTCCCAGATTCCTCATGATGAAGGCCAACCTTCAAGCACTTGGAATTCAGTTGACGTGGTGGAATACAAATTTAGCATAAGGTACTCAGGTTGTGTTGTATTCAGAGTGTTAAATACTTTGGAATGACCCCAGGAATGCAATAGCAGAGAATGTAAGATGAACATTACTGTGATGCAGGAGTGGCTCTGGAAAAGAAAATCATAACACACTCTAAGCTTCAACAAGCTGTAACTGTTGAGAGGCCATAACAATCACTTCCAGCTAGACCACAGTGCAAGTCTATAGGCTTCAGAAGAGGAATGAGGTGGCTGTTGTTATATCTCCACCTGCTATGAATGAAATCAATATCCCAGCTGAGGTTAAGAAAACCACAGGTTTCAATTCCTATAACCTGCAAACTCAAAAGATGTGATTAAATCTTTTCATTTACAGCTATGATCTGTGGCAGTTGCACCATTTGTCCTTGCAATGGTTATAAGATTTTGAGCAGCACACTGGTCACTAGGAAATCCAGGTATATTTCAGATAAAATTGTGTTGGTTTATGAGCTCCAAGACATAAGTCCTTGGCGTTTTTCCTTACAGAGCCAAATGTTCTTACTTTTGTTCAATTGTCTTTTGACCTAGATATTCTGCAAACTATATATGAACACCTGAGTTTACAAGTGCAGAAACGTAGCTTGAGGATTTGTGGTATATTTACCTCATCACAGGATAATGCTGCCAAGTGAGTCAGTAGATTCAATACTATGTATTTAAGGAGAACAACCAATCCAAGCAGTGTTTTTCACCAAGTAAAAACTAGCATTCATTAACAAAAATAGAATGTGTGTTTAGTCTGGCCAAAATTATCTCCATGCACACCTATACCAGTTAAGTTCCTTTTCTTTATCCTGACAATCAATCAACTCAGTTATGTCTACGGAATGCTGTAGTAAACCAGAAAGATCTGGCTCCACACTCACTTCTCACGGCTGTTGGACATCCACTATCTTTAAGAATATGTCTATTATGAAATTCAAGGGCATAATGAAAATTTATGCAGACATACTGGTGCTGGCTTTAAATAAACGATCTTTGCTGCAGACAAGAGTGTTGCTATGGTAGCATTAGAGTCAATGCAGGCCACAAAACCTACCTAAATTCAGGGATCTAGTGTCCGCTAAACTCCTTGTTGCCATGGCTGCACTGCTATAAGTACTAGCTAATTTAGCAAGATATAATCCCACTCTATGCATTGCAATCTGATTTTTAAATTGCTCTATAAGCCTATTGTGAGACTGTGAGGACAAAGTCTAGGTAACAGTTCTGCCTGCTATTCCCCAATCTTCCTAAATAAGATGTTGATTGGGAAAAAAGATCTCCCCAAACAAACAAATGTAATTCATACAACTAGCACACTTACATGTTTAGCCTGTTTCTTAATAGAAGCACTGTCTGACCATAAGTAGGAAAAGCTACTGATGTTTACTTCCCTCCATTTACATTTCATCTAGGTTCACACATGCCCCATGACAATCGGTATTATCGTGTCTCCTGGCCAGTGCCTAAACTCAGATATTTCGGTGAAACAAGTATCAAGATTTAGTGTCTAGGAAAAGGAGAGTTTTGTTTGCTTTAAATACCCAAATAACCAAATAACTCTATAGTGAAGTCAAGAACAAGATATGCCACATTCCACAGGAGCTAAGAATGAAATAAAGCTAAACTCTGAAAACTATTTTTTGGTTTGTTTGGTATTAGTTAGAAAACCTCAAACTCAACATGCCACCTAATCTATGGAATTTGCCATCAAGTTCAGTATATTATCAAAACAACCAGACTGATACAAAGCAGACAAGATCTGTAGTGTTTCAGACTGTAGACTACAGTAAAAGAGGGAAAATTAGAAGAATGTCGATATTCTCCCCTACCAGAAGATGATGATACTATTCTCCAGATAAAATTCAGATGTATTACAAGATATAAGAGCATTAAATTAACTTTCTCGCAGTTTTGACTTCCCAAGTGTTCACAATACAACTGTCACTATTAGTAGTATGAGTCATTCCTGAGTGACTCTGTTTTTTCAATGAGGCAGGAATAGTATTTTCTTTGATACCTTCTAGCAAAGTTTAGGATGCAACACACTGTGCTTATACAGCCATGTATCTGTTTAGGGAGTTAAACAATGGCTCTGCTGCTAGAAAAATCTTCGTGAATAATGAGAGTCTCAGTCTTTCTGATTGATGAGATTTGAGTTTGAGATTAAATTACTTTCCTTAATTACCTGAAATTACTCCACTAAAAATAGCTTGTAACCAAAACTTTTATCCTTTTGTCTACTTTTTCTTTCTTCTCCCTAAAGGATCATAGTTCTAAATCTGAGGAAAATAATCTCTAATCTAAATGGTTACAAAATATTATTTGCTTGAAAAGAATATGTAATTGTTTTTAAACATTTCCTTTTTATGAATATCAAGATAACCAACTTGAAAATAAATATGTATGTTCCTAGCATTATCTATGACGTAGAGAATAAAAACTCCTTATAAATTTTCTCTTCTTGCTGAAGTTCAGTGAAAAATTCTGCATGACAAATCACTGCAGAACTGCCACTTCCATTTCTAAGTCAAAATGCAGTGTAGGAGAAAAGTCAGGTTAATCCTTTTAGAAGAGACCTGGTCAGTATGTGCTGTTCATGTCATAAATGCACTTGTTTCCATTAATTATGCTTCCTCTCTGGTTTAAACATCATGACTGTAACTTTGCTAAACATAGTATGCTTAACAAGCTTGAAATGTCTTTGTAGGGCAGCATGAAGGTCGCTCCCCCTTGTAGCTAGATAATAAGTGCACTTGTACAGTTCACTGTGCACTTAGATATAATATAACTAACATACAGTAGCTGCTGAAGTCATAGTCTTTGAAAAGGAAAACCTCACATTTGACCCAGACTCCCTCTTTGCATTTGGGATAATTATACCTTTTCTTTTTACAGTCTATCTTCCTGATGCCTCTCATTTACTATGTTGATCAGTATTCAAAAATAAGAGATATAAAGGTGAGTTTACTTCAAGTCTGAGGTAAAAAAATTTAGAGGCTAGTTCAAGAGAAGCTGAGAATAAGGATATCCATATCTTAATTCTTATTCTGCTCCTACTTGTAAAGTGGTAAGAGAAGGCTGACTTTTCATGTATTTCTCTAATTTCCTATATTTCATTCTCTCCACTTTCAAAGCTACATCCAAGATACTGACTTCCTTGACAAAGCCTTAGGCTATCTAATAATAAAAATTGTATTAAACCAAGGTTTCATTATTATGAATTCACTAGAATGACAACTAAGAGCTTCCTATTTCTTACACAAATAAATATATATTGGAGTTAATATGACTACTACTAATCTAAGTGGATGGAACACACAGACATGGAACATAGCTAATAAAGAACTCTCTCTGAATGTATCCACTTCTGAAGTAGAAAGGCTTATTCTGAGGGCAGCAGGAAATCTGGACAAAAGAGATGCAGTGACAGAGCAAACACAAAGGTAAACTGGAACTCAGAAACAACATTTCACTCTATAAATGTATCCGCTGTTAAAAAACAAAGTTCCCTGAATTGTTTTCAAAGTCAGTTATGAGATTATAATACATAGGATAAAATTAAATTAATGTAAAACTATATGCATGCTCAGAACTAGAAAAACATATTATTCCTTTTTTCTATTTCAGAATTGATATTGCTGAGCAAGTTGAGTCAGAATTTTAGCTATTTTACCTGAATTTGGCTAAGTTACAATAACAGACACATAAAAGAAATACAGGTCTCCTGCCTCATGCCATGTGAATAGGTACCAGTGTACAAAAAATTACATGCTTGCTTCTGAGACATTTGCTTTTGGTTATCCTTACGTTAAAGACTAAAAGAAAGTAGGTGATAATAGTCCTTTCGTCCTTTTGTGAAATTAGGAGGAAGCCCCCATTCGTTAATTCCTCTCTTAAAAAGATCTGTTAGGTCTCCCAAACCAAATCTAGTGAAAGCTGGCCCAGCAAAGTTTTCCTGATTTCCATCTGTTGGAAGATTTTCTTCCCACAAAAGGGTGGTTTGAAGGTCTTATAAAGTCCAACTTTCAAGCAAATGCCTGATGAGAAAGCCCAGGGTACAGAAAAGAAGGAAAAAAATCCTGACTCCTGTACTAACCTCTCTGCTCCTGATTCACCACTTTGGTAAAGGGTGTTTCACACTCTACAGTGTGGCTTCCTGGTAGGTACCTTCTGCTGCTGTGCTCAGCAGGGACGAGGACAGGTTTGGCACACACCCTGCCCTTTAGGGCTCCAGGAATCCTTCTCACTTATCCCCCCAGTACAAAACCAGTTCTTCTGCTGGGAATGGAAAATAACAGGAATACAGCCATCCCTGTCCTATTCTCTGAAGTCAGTCAATTGCAATCCTCGCAGTGGCCAAGGGATCTCATTAAAATGAGATCTCTGCAACTATTTTACTGTTTTTTTCATGCAGATCCGGTACCCAAAAGCTGTATACAAAGCAATAAGGTCTAAAAATGTAAATATTATGTGATATAAATAAATTATAACAAAATAGTGGTCAACATTTATCCCATCCTCACCTTGCATAAAGATTGTGATTGTGCCACTTTTCAGGGAACATCACCTACATAAACCATGTGGAAAATAGGATGAAGTTTATGAAATGAAACTGAAAATCTTTCTGACAGTGACATGTGAGAGGCCCTACAGTTAAGTGTGACTTTTTCAAGTTTGCACTTATTATCTAGCTACACATTCTCTGTACAGAGGATAAGTCTTTCCTCTTTAGAAGTGACGAGGATAGAGGAGGAAGTCTATAAATCAATGAGGTACAAGATTTATCTCAATCCAGTCATGTATGGATTAAATAGGACTACTAGAACAAAGATTGTCTCATTTTCAAGGTCTTTTCTTATAGTAAATCTAAGCAAACATGAATTAGATTTCCCCAAAGTAAAGCTGCAAACAGAGATATGCTTTTCCACTCTCTCCTTCCTTTCCTTCAAAGCATACCTGCATTTTATTATTTAACAGAGTATTCAAGATAGCCCAATAAAAAGTTAATGTAATTATTTTGCTGGTTTTATCTTCTTTTGTGGTAAAGTTTCTGATGCATATTGTATTATATGTATTCCTAAAGTTCTTTTGAAGAGTTCCATGACACAAGAGACTGATATCTCCATTACAGTTTACTGGCTCTGCCACAGGTAATCTGGCAAAACAAAATCATATAAAGCAGCCTCAGCTGGCCTGCCTAACTTCCTGCTACTGGACAGAATTAATCCTTGCTGAAAATAGTTCTTCTCAGTCAGATTCAGTGAGTACTCTAAATACTGGACTCAGATAACAGTAGAAAAAAAATGTGTAAATGACGGAAACTCTTTTTACAAAGACATAAAATACAGCAGCAGAGTCTTATTATCTAGCCTTATTCCTCATGACAGCCCATTCTTTCACTTCCCTGCCAAATTAGCAGGATCTATTTATACTAGTTTATGGAAATGTGATATACCTGGCTATGACTGTCTTTTCCTAATTACACCATTGTAGTTCCTCATCTCAAGATGTATTGTTCTCTGGTTTTGGGACCCAGAACAAAGTCTACTCAAGATAAATGGAAAGACTTCCACGGATGTCAATATGCTTTGTATCAGGTCATTGGTAAAGCCTCCTGTTCGGGAAATGGAAAAAGAAATGTATCCTTTTTTCTATATTTATATCTGTTGTTAAGCATTATGTAAGTACTTGCACCAACACTGTCATGAAAATGGAGAAGACAGACATGATTGGTAAGAATGATATCTGCTTCTGTCCCAAGAGCTGAGGCATGTTGTAGATCACATTTAAATTTAATTGAAGAGACAACTGCTAATGGTGATGGATGTTGATGTTCATTCACATTAACTACCAGAAAGAAACAAAAAAAAAGTGAATTTTGCTTTTGAAGGGAAAGAATAAATATAGTGAGAGATTCAGAATTACAAAGCACATTGTGCCCAATACAAAGGTGCAGAGGAGTATAAACCTGGACTGTAAATTCAGATGAGCAGGTATCAAATCTGGGTTTATAAAGAGCTTAACAACAAGATCTCTGTGTGTGAAGAAACTCCTAGGGGCTCTCATGATACAATCATCTGTAGTGATGGAAAGCCGCAGCCGCGGACACCACCCACCCTTCTACGCATACTTGCAGATTATGTTAGGCAAACAGTAGATTTATGCCCAGCAGAAGTGAAGTTTGTCTGTTCTCTGTACAGACTCATTACAGATCCTGTATTGCTGGCATGGCCAACTCAGGAACCAAAGTGTCTCACAGTGTCACAGTGCAATCCCATGTCCATTACTGATTGGCATCAATCTGTTCCTCTCTACCAGCCAGGTAGGGGAGTTTAAAACCAGATAACTAAGTCTCACAGGTGAGGCTTTAAGAATAACATGTTGGGGTGCTGTAGGATCAAGGAAACTTACCACTCCTTCCTGAAAGATAAAAACAAAGATGAGAATCTTGCACTTTAAAAAAGAGAATTCCTAGAGAATTCCTAAAGAGCAGTGAGATGTATATAGGCACACAATAGTGAACATTTTGGGAGTTAAAAAGATATCTGAATTGGATATTGTTCACCAGTTCAGTGATGATGTTTCCTCTTTTGCATTTTCATGTGATAATACCTAAGGATTAAAGCTATCTTGCAGAAAGATCTCAATTCCAGTTGCTTTTACCTTTCTTTTTTTTTTTTTTTTTTAAATTATTATTCCAATTCTTCATAAGATGGCATGTACCCTGCAAATTAATATCTCACATTTTGCCAGAAAACACAATACTCATCACCATTGCCTTTCACCTGCATAAGTGTTTCTTCCCTAGTATGCAGCCTTCTTGTAAGACTAGTACACTGGCCAAAAGCCATCTTATATAAAGAAATCCATAGGTTCAAGCCTGGTTAAACCAAAGCAAGAGAGTTAATTATGTTAAATGCTACAATTCATTACCTCAAAAACAAAACCGCAAACCACTGTGGAAGAACTGATGCTTTAAATTCTCATTAGGTTTGGTCAAAGGAAGCAGTAGTTTTCATCAAAAACACCTTATTTAAGCTACCTAAAGGATACCTTGATCTTTTTTTTAAAAAAATCAACAGCAAATTCAATCAAACAACAACAGCAAAACCTAATATAAACCATAAAAGTAAAAAGATTCAATCAAAATTATGGTTGGATTTTCAGCAGTGACACCTCTGACTTAATTTCCACCCTCCGGGGCAGGTTCTCAGGTGGTATAAAATATCTTCAACAGCTGCCAGACAGCAATAACAACCATTAGGCAAATGAAGAGCTTTTTTGAGAATTTCAGCCCTTATGAAAGACCATTCATTTCCCTGCTATCTATTTCTCCATCATTCATTCCTATGGCAGTTGTCACACCACCCTGCTCAGCTGCAACTTCATCTTTCCATTTTATTGCATATGCCTTGCAAATGTCTTTCCTGCCAACATATCTGACTTATGTTAACTGTAAAATAAGGACTGGCTATAGTGGTTTCTGGCCTCGATCATATTATCATATTAGACACTTGGATGTTTCCTTATAACAAGATGCATTTCTAAAGAACTGAAGGAAACTTTTTATGTATAGCAATACAATGGGCCTGTTTGTTTTTGTGATTTCACATATGTAATCACTGTAGGTTAGCCCTGTGTTAGCAAGTAGAAATTGGATGCTGACTCCCTAAATAGGAAAAAAATATATGTCTTTACAGACTCCAGGAAACTGGATCTTTTATATTTAGATTTAGTGACAGTTTCATCTGTAGAATGAATGATACAATGCCTGGGTATGTGGGTGTGTATGTTGTGGGGTTCCTACTCAAACCGTGATACCAGTGGGAGACACTTGGAGATGATGAAGATATGTCTTACTCATTTTGCTCAGGTTTTCCTGTTGCATATTACACACTATGAAGTGCCATTTTCAAATGATAAGCTATTACGAAAATGGGTCAAGATTTAGCTTTCTCACTGCTTTCTCTCAGTAATATGTTACTGTTAACTACAGGCTCTATCAACATTTAATCCCAGTGGTAGCAAATTTTCCTCCAGAATGGGAGGTTATTCATTAACTGTATCTAATAATTAATACAGACATCATTAGGATGTTCATCACGAACAAAGAGAAAAAAATCACATGCAGCAGACTTATTCCACCGAAGAAACATGATTAAACTGGTATTACTGTTTGAGACAGTAATAACAACTATTCACCACATAACCAAGGTTTCATTCATCAATAAAAAAGGCAATTCTTTCACTGTGCAGTATTTACATAATTTTGCTGATTTTGCAGATTTCTGAAACGTATTATCATAGAATCATAGAATAGTTTGGGTTGAAAAGGACTTTTAAAGGTCATCTAGTCCAACCTCCCTGCCATAAGCAGGGAAATCTTCTACTAAATTAGGCTGTGCAGAGCCCAGTCCAACCTGGCCTTGAACCTTTCCAGGGATAGAGCTGGGGTTGTTCAGCCTGGAAAAGCAAAGGCTCTGGGGAGACCTTATAGAAGCCTTCCAGTACTTAGAGTGGGTTACAGGAAAGATGGGGAAGGACTTTTTACAAGGACATGTAGTAATAGGATGTTGGGTAATGGCTTTAAACTGAAAGAGGGTAGATTCAGACTACGTGTAAGGAAGAGGTTCTTCCCTGTGAGGGTGGTGAGGCCCTGGCACAAGTTGCCCAGAGAAGCTGTGGCTGCCCCCTCCCTGGAAGTGTTCAAGGCCGGATTGGACGGGACTTTGAGCAACCTGGTCTAGTGGAAGATGTCCATATCCCTCAGGACTGTGACCTCCATCAGTGCATGATCACTGCAGCCCAGGCTGCCTCCAATCTTGACATCACTGATTAGCTCACTTGCGCTGGTGACCATCAGGTCCAGTATTGCATCCCCTCTGGCAGAGCTATTACCTGACTTCAGAAGTTCTCCTCAATGCACTCCAGGAGTCTCCTGGATTGCCTACAGCTCGCCCTGCTACTTTTCCAGATGTCAGGGTGGTTGAAGTCCCCCAGCTGGACGAGAGCCTGCGAGCATAAAGCCTCCTGTAGCTGGAGTACGAAGGCTTCATCAATAGGCTTCCCTTGATTGGGCAGCCTGTAGTAGACACCAACCACAAGCTTCCCTTTGTTGCCCCGGTCTCTAATTCTTACCCATAAGCTTGTGACTATTCTTCAGACAGCTCTTCACAATCTATCCATTTCTTGACACAGAAGGCAACCCCTCCGCCCCTCCTTCCTTGCCTGTCCCTTCTGAACAGCCTTGTAGCCATCAATAGCCACACTCCAGTCATGGGAAGTTCAGTAATGGCAGCTAGGTCACAGCTTTCTACCAGCACGGTGGCTTTCAACTCCTCCTATTTGTTGCCCATGCTGCATGTATTGGTGTAGAGGCACTTCAGCTGGGCTTTAGGCTATGGTCACATTCTTAGAGGAACACACCTGAATCCCTTTGAGGTATTTCACTAGTGTTTCTCTTTGCTCCTATTAGCTCAGGAGCCCCTGGCTCATCTCCGTAAGACTTCCAGTGTTCTCCAGTGTACCCAGCACATCTCAGAGCAACAGGCTGAGGGCCCTTGCTGGCACCCCATCCCTCTAACCCTGGCGTGTTGTCCCACAGATTGTCACAGGCAAGCCTGATATTATATCCCTCCCTCTTCAAGTCTAGTTTAAAGCTGTCAATAAGCCCCGCTTAGCAAAGACCCTCTTGCCCCTTTGAGAAAGGTGAATCCCATCCAACGCCAGCAGGCCTGGTGCCATGTAAGCCATCCCATTATCAAAAAACCCAAAACTGTGGTGGTGACAGCAGCCATGGAGTATTAATAGACTGGGTCCATCTGTTTCTTCCAGTATCACTGTCCACAACTGGAAAGATGGAAGAAAAAATAACTTGTGCTCTAGATTCCGCTACCAGCTGTCCCAAGGCCCTGAAGTCTCTTCTGATTGTCCTTGAACTACGCATTGTGGCTTCAATGCCACCCACATGGAAGAACGATAATGTGTAATAGTCTGAAGGCTATACTAGGCTAGGGAGTTTCCTGGTGATGTCCTCAACCCGGGCCCCAGGGAGACAGCCTATATTATATAGCATGTATTATATAGGATGTGATTTGTGGGTTTTTTCCAGGGAAAACTGATACAAATTAGGAACTCTTAATCCTTGCATAAAGTCTGCAGTTCAAACCTGTGATTTCAACACCTTTGCTATTATCCTGTAGTTCACTAAAATCTGCATTTGAACAACCCCTTGTCCCCGCTTCAGAATGCCCATTACCACAAATACTGGAAAATATCCTTTGTGGGAAAATGAAGAAAGTGGCTTTGACTTGGATACATGCAGTTCACAGCAATAAATATGACCAAATTTGTTTAGATTTATTACAAAAAAGAAGCACTTCACCTTACTTTTGTCAGCGCAAGTCAGGTTCTTAAATAAAGTAGGTAGAATATATTTTTAGTTCAATTATCCAATTTTGATTCAAAATTACTACAAGTTTCTACAAAGCAAACTGGGTTCAAGTTGCATGGTTGGATTTACTAGAAGAGAACTGGGATATTGGGATAGAGTACCCCCTAGGAGTCTGTACACTTGTACACTCCTTCCCAAACTCCTTTGAGTTGTTATAGGCCTGGGATGTGCAGGACCAGACTTAAGTCTTGTTTTCATGAGGAAACTGTGCATGACATGAATTTGAAGCCTAAAAATTAACCTTGGGTGAATTGGTGATGCAAGAATGTTTATTCTGGCAAAAACCACCTCTCTTATTTAGTGTAACCAGTAACAGTGATTCCAAAACTAGAGGACTGACATGAGAAATTGATCAGGAATAGGTGTTTCATAATTACACACTGTCTTTGCAAGTCTGGACTTCCACTGATGACTCAGTGTGCCATGAAAGTGATGTCAGAAACTTCAGCATAGCTCTTCCAAAGCAGAGGATTCCTGTGTAAGGAACCAGTCCAGAACCATCGTGGCAAAACAGCTATTTCAAGATCTTTCCTTGGATATTTTCTTAGGTTTCTGTACTTTTCCCCAAAGACCAGACTGCTCTCCAGTGCTTGCCAGAATGCGTGGGATTACAGAGGCTTGAACATTTGATAAATCAACTGAGAAACAAGATTAGTTCATTTCATAAAAAGACAGTGGCCAGATAACTATATGGTATGACAGAAGTGTTTGGTCTTAATAATAGAATGTTCATATAAGGTATGATTCTCCTTTGCATGGAGAATTTGTTTAAATTTTAAGAAATTGCTGATATAGAGATGTTGGTTAGTAGAAATTTTATTTTAAGTGACTAAAAAAGGTTTTTAAAAATATAGCTGAAATCAGTTCCCTGCATAAATAGTTTATACAGCACAAGGACTTACTATATTATTACCAGTCTACTTCCATCTACATTAGGATATTTGCAGCAAATGTAGTATGTTCTTATATATTTGCTACACTGCACTATTAACAATTTACTGTAGACAAAGACTAATGTCACCTTCTAATGCTTTGATAGTAGGAAGGTGATCTGAATATAATTTGTGCCATCTCCAAGAGAAGAAAAATTTGTAACAACATTAGAATAAATGAGATCAGCCAATTCAGTCCAAGAAAAGAAAATTCAAAAAAAGGGTGATCTGTTAGGTCTGAAGAATGTGCACTGGGCACACAAGAAAAAAAAACGACCATATTTAATATGGTGGTTTTTTCTCCAACATCAGATCAGTAATCTTAATCAGAAAATTAGAATTCAGTCTTTGAAATAAAAAAAGCAATAGTTCTTTTTTTTACTTTAGAGTATACAAAAAGCATTTTTTTGGATTTCAATGTTGGAAAGGCTAATATGTTTTAAGTGATCAATTAATGCCACATTTGTTTAAAAAGATTAAGAACTACAAATGTCTTTTACCAAGCTATGAGCTATAGAATTCAAACCATTCCAAATAAAATGGCAACACTCATCACCTAAATTAAAAACCAATAGTCAGGTCTTAGTTTGAAGATGCTTTTATTACTCTCCTCTCCCATTTTCTATATTATTCTGCAATTGCTTTGTCATCTGAGCTTTCAATGTAAATAGATACTATTTAAATTAATAGAGCTCACATTATTCCTATACTTTCATTTTTCATAATATAGAGAAATTATGGAGAACACATACAAATTAAAAACTGCCAGCAAAGGTGCACTACTTTGCTTTTATAAAAGTCCTTTAGAGTGCAATATAACTAATGAGGTATTGCTCTGAAATATAATGCAGATTACCATTTAGTAGATTGATTTTGCTGCACTTTCCCACTAACTGCAAAGTGCCTACTAATCAAAGCGAGGCAGAGCTCAGTCTTGCCCTAGAGCACTTGCAGCACAGTTCACCTGTTCTGAGAACCAATACAACTCAGTGGTTTTTTCTGTAACTCCAGAAAAACATTTGAACAGCTCCTGAATTACTGTTGAGTAAGTGAATGAATGAAGGTTGGGATCCAGTGTTGCTTTTTTTTGGATCAACAATTGCAAAATCTACAGGTTATACAACTGATTTTGAACTTTCAGGTTAGAAGGAAGGACTGAACTTTTGGTAGAGTTTGTGGAACAAAACTGTATTTGATTTTATTTTTGCTTTTGGTGAGCTGTATACACCAGTATAGCTTTTCAATGTAAAATGCAATGGCTTATTGTATCTCTATTTAATGCACAAGAATTGAAAAGTGAAAAAAGAAATAGAATTCCCCCAAAGAATACTCTTTCCTCTATTCTCAGACTAGAAGTTGATGAACCTCTTAATTATTGTGCAGAGAAATCAACTGATATGAAGGCTTTAGTGAGCTGCCCTGCAACAATACTTCCAGAAGAAAAAAAGGGAAAATGGGAAAAGAAGATGTTCTTTTTATAAAGTTATTCAAATACTGCCTGAAAATATGTGCACTTCCTTTCATTTGGAAAACACTGAAGTTGGGTCGGAGCAACCAACTCCTGTGAAGGCAAAACCTTCTCTGACTGACTTGCATACTAATTTTAGGAAAAGGATATTAATCGAAAAGGAATGCAACACATCTGTTTCAGTTCCTAATTTTTGTGAACTTCCTCCACTGACTCTATTACATACATTTGAGAAAAGTCCTGCTGCTTCTGAGTTTTGCTTGTAACTCCAAATCTGGTTTTAGGCAGTCTTCCTCAGAGAAGGAAAGACCTATACAACCATTCTCGGTGCATCTGACTGCCTCTGCTTAACATCTTCTCTATCCACCTCCGACCTCCGTAATGACTTTCAAACCTGTCCACTAATTTAGATCCAATTGAAAGAGGGTAAAGGTCTCAGAGATGTTGTATTGCAGAAAGTTCCAGAAAATCCCTGAACATGTGAGTATAACGCTGAGCTCCAACTTAGTTCCCCCTTCAGCAAAATGGTGCAGCATACTTTGATCTATATTGGACACCAGAGAATCAAAACAGGACAACTGTATTATGAACTCTTCAAGTTCAGGAAGAGCACTGATAAGAAGTTACATTGTACAAGAAATGGGGAAAAAAGTCAGGAAAAACAAACAAAAAAAGTAATCTTTTCTGTCATTCACAAATTACTAGGCCCCCTTTTTTTTGTTTGTGTTATTGTTTGTTTTCAGTTTCTCTTTCTAGGTATTTTTCTGTATTTCCAAAAGGTTCATGAAACTGGTCTACAATTTTAGGAGACACAGTGTTTATGAAAGACAAAAAGAAGGTCTTTGTGCTAAATATATTACTGATGTAGCACAGTACTGACAAATTTTTATGTAGAAATCTTTAAATAGAGATTTGCTTTAAATAAAAGCTCTCCTTAAATGCGCATTATGATGTGCTATGGGAAAATATAAAGAAGGGAGCGTTGTCCTTGATTCTTCCCTTTCCCAGTATAAAGCAATGTTAACATCACAGCCAAAGCTCTTCAGAAGAGACAAACGTTTCCTCACCTTGTAACTTGTAACACAGTACAGTGCTTCCCAAAGCCTTGACCAAAAGCAAATCTAGCTGAGACATCTTTATTTAGGTCATCTATCCAGGCTCTGTGCAAACCTACCCTGTGCAATGAGAGATGTGCTGAACCTTTGACATTTCCACAGATATACATCAGTGCCTCAGAGATTTGTGTAAACGTTCTTATTCCACTAAACACATCATTCGTATTGATTTTAACTTATCTAAACAAAGATTGAAAACACTAACTTCATAATGTCTATTTTAATGTTTGGCTAGGTGATCTTATGAACCACACTTACAGTTCCAGCAATGAAGCTAATCCTCTAAAATGCACAAAACTATCAAGAAATAAAATGGGACTTAATAGCACTTTCAACTCAAATATACCCCTCCCCAGCAAACTTTTTGAAGCGCAGATTTCAGAAAAAACAGAAAAATGAAATACATCAGAAACTACTCAAGAGAATGCTGGAGTTTTTAGACTAATCCCTTGAATTCTCATGTTTAAAAAAAAAATCATAAAAGAAGTAAATTGTAGGGAATCATGAATGACTGAAATATCAAAGCTCACAATGGCAAAACCAATAC
Source organism: Strix aluco (assembly GCF_031877795.1). Taxonomy (NCBI): domain Eukaryota; kingdom Metazoa; phylum Chordata; class Aves; order Strigiformes; family Strigidae; genus Strix; species Strix aluco. Next base: position 763,316 of record NC_133963.1, read on the forward strand.
ATTTCACACAACAAAACAGGTTATAGATTTCACTAGTCTTACAAATCGACTATACTACAAGTCGCAATTTTTTTGTTTTTTCTTTTTTACTGGTTGAGAATTTTTAAGTAATGGAGTGATCTGACAAAAAGATAATCAATACTTTCCAAAGTTCAGTACTTGAAAGAAATACCCAGTGAGAGAAAAGGATAATACAGTTAAAAACTTTCCCACCTAGTGCTGTTCCCAGTGGAATGCATGCAAAATAGCAGCAACAAACAATTCATCTTAATAAACTTTGGGTGAGAAAGATGGTTGATGGTTTTTGAGTAACTTGGATTTCAATTAAGGCTTTCAGGCAAATCTCCTGTGAGGGTGTTCTGTGATGCCTGAGGCACAAGATCACTATGAATCGTTCTACCATTTCCTTCCAGAACTACATCCAGTTTGATTCCACTTACATCTTGGCACATACCATGTTGTTTAAAATAGAGCACAGTTCTCCTTCAGTCCTTATTTAGTCAGGAGAGAGAAACAATCATCTCTAAATGGCAATTCAATTTTTTTTATTCAGTCACTTTCTGTATTGTTATTTCTGTTTCTTTTCTAAAAGATGGGTCAGTACTTTTGCCTGATATTATGAGCACTTTGTATAAATACACACCTTGATCTCACATAGATGAAAGTGACTGAAAGGCATTTGTAACATGCTACTTAATAAATTTTAGGCAATCATTAGGAACTCTGTCCCCTTTTAAATCATATTGACAAAAATGAACTTAAACATTAGGAAGCTCAGAGCTACTGCAGATACGCCAGGAGCAGTAACTGAATTTCTTTGGAAGGAAATGCAAAGACTTTTCTCTCTAAGCCATTCAGTCCCATTTCATTGCATTACTTATTTACTTTAAGGGACTAAGGGACTAGACTTAAATATTGCTTTAAAAATCTTTAGCTATCCTCTCAGCTACATAATTACCAGCTTTCACCACACTGAAGAGAGTGATAATGGCTAACACGTATGATTCATGAGCCGAAGTGCCATCACACCCATAAGGGGGTTCATTTACAAGAAAGTTTTCAGTAGCAGTCAGAAATGATCAGACCTGCACATGATGATCAGGAAGGACATGATCCAGCTCCCACTGAAATCACTGTGAATGCTTCCATTTGCTTTAGCAAGTTTTGAAACAGAACACTCTGCTGGAGTAATGATAACTCTAAAACACTCAACTGACAGTGACTAGTGTAATTGCTGGAGAGCCTGTCAAAGATATTTCTTGGTAAGGTTTGGGTAATCTTGTGAATTAACTCAAGCTCTTGTGAACTCACTCCTTAACTGGGCTCTAAGGAAAATCAGAAGAAAAGTTTAAATACTTATCATCTCCAGCATCTTAATCACCAGCACTTCACATGCAAGAACAGTATGTCAAATAAATGGTTTCTATGTATAGGGAATCTGTCTTGGAAAGTAAGCGGTGATAGGGTTGCCACTGTTTTTATAGTGTGTTGCTTACAGAGGCCAAAAACCTCAGCAGGGACGAGTATGTTGCATGCAACTTCTTTACCAGTGCAACAGAGATAAACTAAGCTACTATTAATCCTACCAGCATTTTAGAGGAATCTTACCATCTACAACAGAGATGGAGTGATTCCAATGGTCTTGTCCAATTACAGCTCCACTTAGGTGAGATAGATGTGCAAATTAGGTAGTCCTCCATCTGCTGGAGACTCTGGTATGCAAAAATGTCACTTCGGGATTTGGCAGGTTCTCCTTGGTTTGCAATTTTGCTTGTTTTGCTCTTCCATATTTCACAGAAGAGGAGATTCCTTAACTTGGCAGCCAGGAACACAGGAATGAGAGCACAATAATTCTGTAATTACTTCAGAAACAGAAACAGGAGGTTTGCTGCCCTTGTATGTCTTCATCTAGGCTGAAAGCTTAGCGTACAGAAATAACATCCTCCATTTATAAGCCAAAATAGAGTATAAAGCAGTAAAACAACAGAATGGAACTGGAGAGGTAACTTCAGGTCTCAGAGAAACTAATAACAGCATCTGCGTTGTCCATATTATAATGCAAGGAAATTCTCTGTTATTCAGAATGAAATGTCAGCCAAGAACCCAAAATTAAAAAGTAAATGCCAAGTGTGGTAAATGGAGAAGCAGCTTACATATGGAAATCATCCCCTCAGAAATGGGAACTTATACCAGATGAATCTAAGACATTTGTAGAGATGGATGCAACAAAATGACAACAAGAATCCCTAATGAAATCTCCCATGAATTTTGTCATTCAAGGACTCAGAGCTCTTGTTTTTCTACTTGTGATTTTTTTGGAAGACATAAGATTTAAATGTACACTGAAACCCAGAGGACATACAATGGTATCTAGCTCATCTCAACACTGAAATGCTATTGTATTACTAGTGTTGTGTTAGTAGATAGGAGAATTAAAAAAAAAAAAAAAAAAGGAAGGAAAAGCAATGTATTAAATAGAAAAGTGAGAATCATAATTTGGTTCCCAATCCTAATTTTTATTATATAGCAACATGATTATAACAAGCCTAGTAAGGGCAAACACAATTTAAATTATTAAATTGCATTTAACTGAAGAAAACATGCACAAAAGTAATAAGAAAATACTAACAAGGAAAGAGTATTTGCTAGTCTAGTATCTTGTTTCCAATAGAAACAATGCCATCAGCTTCAAAAGGAACTAGAAAGTGAAGGCATTAGTATGGAAAAGAAACATGAATAAGAAAAGCTTCTTTTTAGCTTCAGAAGTTGGCTTATGCCTTGGAGTAAGAGGAGTCTGACTTCCTACCCTTTCTGAAATTGTTTAATCCTTTGTAAAATAACTGCGAATATACACTAGATACAGAAATTTGTAATCTATTCTGCACATTTACTCAAAATTACTTTGATCACAAAATCATAGAAATAGAAGGCTGACAGAAACTTCCCAAGATTCAGCTACATTTACTCCTTTCACTGAGGAGAAATCAAGTATAACTAAGCCATTCTCAAACAGTGTTTAACATGTCTTTAAGATTTCCACAAAGTCCCTAATGGTCTGTTCCAAAGGTTCTCCACCCATATGAATAGAAATTTTTTTCTATTAACTAAAAAAGAAAATGTTTGCTACAAATAAACTTCTTGCTTCTTGCTCTTCTTATGTTATGAACCATGTTTGCTCAATTATCTTATAAACATTTTTATTCTTTCCCTCAAAAGCATCAGCTACAAACTTAAAAGACTATGAAAATCAAATTACAAACAACCAGCTCTACCATGACACTGTTTGACCCATTTTACATAGTGGTTTGTTTTAGCTCTCTCTAATAAGGACTATTTTTAATTGGCTATTAAATTATTGTGATTGATCTAGATTTTGTATATGCTTGCTATGTACTAGTCAACAGTTTCACTGCCTCATTTGGTTAACTTTGTACACCAAGTGAAGAAGATAACAACAATCCTAAACAAAATTGGGCTGAAATCAGCAGAAGGATACTTCTACATCTAAATATCCTGAAAAATTAAGTCATAAAAAGTTAGCAGTAGTTGGTTACTTTGAAGCAAAGTATTATTTTATTTTGCCATGAAATGCACCTAAGAAATCTGTTCTACTGCAATATTCTTTCTTTATGTTCAAGAAGTTACCAAAAAACATTATTCCATTGCTCTGGAAATGTCAAAGTAATGTCACCCATTTTTGTATCAAATATTGATTTAAATAATTAGTACAGGCATACAAGAGTCTGACTGGTTAGCAGTTAATATTGCTTTGGAGTGAATACCTCACTATTTTAGCTTGGGAAACCCAGAAACCAATTAACAAATGAGTCAGGGAATGGTAATCTCTATTTTGATGCAACGACTGGACACATAATTAATTTTCCCATCTCAAAAAAATTTTATATATTTAATATATTAATAATTAATATTTAATATTTTGTTATATGGTCTAGAAAACATTGCTGATAAAATACATGAAGGCAACCTCTGCCTTAATTCTGGAAAGCAAGCCATATATACTTCATTTATTCAAAATTCTTCGTGAACATATGATAACAATTAGGGCCGAAGCTGTAGGAAGAAAATAAGTGTGATAAATTTGACAAAGAGCAACATTCTGTTTGAAAAAAATAAACAAGGATAACATCATTTAGTCTTCTCGTAATTTAGACAAATGCATGGCAAGTTAGAAATAACTGCTCTTCAGTTACTATGATAATTTTCTAATCAAAATGTAACTAGATTCTTTTCAAATTTAGAATATGGCTATCCCTAATGTGAGAGGAGAACACTGCATTATAAAAAGAAAAATGCTACACCTGCTGTACTGGAAAAGCCTAAGAACCTCCTCTCTCTTAATTACTGCATGTATAGTTTCTGCTTTTATATTGTCTTAATTGATCACTAATTCACTGTCTACTTTGCATCTCAGTGAAGAGTGGTTTTCTTGATTGTAGATAGGCATGTCGTAGGTTTTGTTCCAGAAACTCCAAACTTCTAATTTCACCACAGTTTCACAAGTTTTCTTCCCCTCTGACATTCCTGTCATCTATTAGCTCATTTATTGCATTTTATACAAACATACACAACTTTGGCTCCTTGCACATGGTGGTAAAGCCATGCACAAGAATGCTCACATAAATTTACTTGTCATAAGACATTTTTTAGCCTGACTCTGAAGATCCTCATAATACCCACAGAGAAAAAGCAGAACAGCAATGAACAGGTATTTACCAAGTTCAATGGTGTGCCAAGTCTTAAAAACCAGACAAGATGTTGCACAGATCAAACATCTGTGAGTCTCTATGCAGCTAATCTCTACACTTAGATGCATTTTGTGGTCCTCTCCTTCAAATATTAAGCTGAAAGATCTCTTTAAAAGAACCAGCAGAACTTTCTCCAGATTTGTTAAGCATTTTTTATTCCCAGACTTTCAGCAACCTTTTCAAAGCCAGTGAATATTTGCAGTTGAAGGAACAGTTTATTTGTTGAGCACTGTTGATGATGGACACCATCACGTACATCTTTTCATTATACTGTTTATTCTATACAAAACCAGCCTATACCTTACTTGTCTTAATGTCAGCAACTGTTCAAGCTTACATTGCACCCTTAGAATAAGGCTTTTGCCTGTACTTGATTCTCCAGTTGTATTCATTTAATAGTCCCTCATGGGTGTATCCTTTAAAATTCTTGTCCGCTGCAAGATGTATTTGGCATGGCAAGCAGATTGCACCCTGCTGTGCTGTGTGTAAAATATTATATCCCAGTGATACTTCTCAGTGGAATCTCTGCAGTACGGCAACTAGAAGAGGACCAAAAGCAAAAGGGATAAAATAATTTTAATTCCATATTTCAAAGCAGTCGGTTTCTTTTTCTTTTTAGATAACCTACTTTATTTTTAATAATGCAGCATAGAAATACAATGCAAACTTGAAATTAGATGAAGGGACAAGCAAAACAGAATTGCTAATGAAAACCAGGTTAAGCATTAGTGTGGCACATTAACAAATCTGGTTTAGAACTAAAAAAGTACCTTCATGATAGCACTGGTTTCTTAGAATGCCTCATGAGACATACACAGAAACTTGATGGACAGATTGCTGAGCACATCCAGAACTCATATGCAACAAGGGGTTTAGGCCGAGATTCCTGGACAGAACTGTGTTGTAATTATGTTGTAATTAAAAACCATGTTGCTGTTTATGTGTTGCCTAAAATCTCAGCAGGATACAGATTCACAAGAATTCCATTAACCATTTGAAGGACCTTTCCAACAGGATTTCAAGGCTCAAAAATTTTCACTAGATGTTATTTAATTTATAATCGTGGCTTTAACCTAATTGTTCCCCATTACTGCACAATATAAGAGCCAGTCACTTTGCCAAAGACCTCTTTAACTAGAGAAGATAAACTGCTGGGAAAGACACAAAGATGATAGAACTTTCTTGAGGTTACAAGGCAAACTAATGTCAAAAAAAATCTCAAAATGTGACTAGGGCCACCTGAAACCCTAACCACTGCTCTATCCACTGGGAACATATTAGTCACACTCATGGTATCACAGCTTTTTGTCTTTTTTCTTTTTCTTCAAATAATTCAGACATCATATGAATATAATTTCGTGTCTTTACCAAGAGGGTGGTCAAACACTGGAATAGGCTTCCAAGAGAGGTGGCTGATGCCTCAAGCTTGTCAGTGCTTAAGAGAATTTTGGACAATGCCCTTAAGAACATGTTCTAACTTGGTCAGCCCTGAATTGGTCAGGCAGTTGGACTAGATAGATAGATGATCATTGTAGGTCCCTTGCAACTGAAATAGTCTATTCTATTCTAAATCACATAACACATTTTGGAAGAAAAGTGACATGGCATTGAGAAAGGAAATCAGTCTTGCCTTAATTTACATCATATATTCTAAAACGTACAAATTCATATATTCTACAATGTACAAATTCTCTACACACACCATTTTCCCTTTGCTTCCATTTTCAGAGCTCTTCTGTGCTCTTCAGGAATTCAGTACCCTTGATTGAAATTGAATAAGTATATTCTGGAGGAGAAAAATAATCTGCCATTTTTGTGAACCAACAAATGCACCATTCAGCTATCTCTTTTACAAGAGCACAGAAGAATAGCAATATGGGAGATCAACAAAGATGCTACTAAGAACTGACAGAATAATCATTTATTTACTCATAGCCACTGACAGATCTGACTGGTACAGTTTCTTGCAGCTCTTATCTTTATTGCAAGACCAGAGATCAGAGGAAGCACTCTCCTGCAAATCACCACATCTCTTGGACACACCCCTCTCGATGAATGCTGTGTGAAGTAACAATAGACAGAGACACTAAGAGAACAAGCAGAAAGAAAAAAAACCAAACAACAACAACACAACAAAAAACCAAACAAACCTAAAATCCAAGAGTCACCATTCCTACAAAACTAGGTCCTTACTGGTTATAACAAAATCTCCCTTTTTGCCTGCCTAGGTGATATTGATTTATGATACAGACTATATTTACAGAGCTCAAAGGATAAAATAATTTGTAAAGAAATTACCAAATAAAAGTTTTGAAACGTCATTATTATCCACCTCAGTTTCCAATTGAATCTTCATCTTCCAGGCTTCTGCAACATTAAGACCCCCACCTCCAAGCCACTGATGCTAGGGCACTTTCTTTTGGTCAGTTGGAAGCCAGTATATTTTCCTTTTGCTTACACACACCAGCATACACGCATACACACACAGAGGTAGCATGATTATATAAGCTGTATTTATGTGGGATACTTCAGCTGGGCTTGCGAGAGTTACCCAGCTGACCATACACATTCCAAATAAAGAGATATTCTTTCTGTTGATAGGACTGAAGATTTTTTGCTTTCTAATTATTAAATGGCATGGAAGGAGAAAAAAAAATTACATAATAATTCTATCTTCTATGTCCTGATAAAAGGAAAGAAGTAGATAGAAGCCAAATATCTAGGTATTCCTTCATGAAGACCTTGGACTCAAAGGAAACACTGACTTCCTCTTTGTAAGAGAATAGAAGTCACTGCTCACATGACGGAATCCAAACAAACACCCTCTGTCAGACACTCTTGTAAGGAGATTCAATCCTTTATGAATGGATATTTTAAGCTTGGGACTGTGCTGGCATTGCTGGAACATGAACTTTTTGCTCAGCCATACCTTCTGGGAACTCTCCTTCCAGCAGTCTCTGCACCTTTCTCTGAGGTCTTTCTGTTTCAGTCTATCTTTCACCATAATCCTACCAAAGGTTTACGTTTTCTACTTTGACACTGCAAGAAGATTAATATGGTTCAACATGATGGATACTGTGCTATATGGAACTTTGATTTGTCCTCATGTGGCAGCTTGTACATGAAATGAAGGTACAGTCAAAATCACTGCACAGGGTTTATGAGTAAGTATTTTTTTCTTACAAAATAAAATCCATAAGAATACCTCCTGCTACAGAAGGATGTAACTTCACGTCATCTGTTTAATATTTTCTGCATACTTGCATCACACTCTCCCTACGTGCTTCTAGGAAACATGTCTTGTTAGACCTGCCTACTCAATTTTTTCCTCTTTTTGGGGAAAGAGGAAAAAGATTGCTTTTTTTCCTCTACTGTTCTCTCAGTTCAGGCAAGTTATCAACTGTCCTAAGATTAGAGAGTAGGGCATGAATGCATTCTAATGGTGCAAATCATCTTGAGTCTGACAAGACGAGCTAATCTGGCAGTCTTTTATGAACATATACAGACAGCAATTTTCATAATACCAAAGATTATTCAAAAACTACACAGAGAAATTATTGAAATATCACAGTCAGTTTCCCATATTAAAAAAATACATTTCCACTTTCATCTCCCAGTGCATCCTATTAAGATATTGAAATCAAGAGAATTACCTTTTATTTTACAACTAAAGAGTAAGTAGAGGTCATGAGGCATCCTCTACATTCATTAGCAGTAGGAAATGTTCAATTCAAGGAAGCAATTTTTATTTAGTGTCTAAAAATAAAATTTAAAATATATTAAAGAGTACTATCACATTACATTTTCAGTCCAACTCATAGTAAACATTAAATCATTAAGGAAAAAGATAAAAATATGGTTTTGAAAAGATACCCGTTGGGCAATAATTCCCACAGGTAGGACAGTGAGATCTGCTTTGTTGTTACCAAACTGTATCAATTTCAGTGAGTTCATAAGAGAGACTGTAAAAACATTTTGAACATTCTTTTCAATACTGGTGACCCTAATGCATTTATTAGAAAAACCCTAAAAATAGCCTGGCTTCCCAGGATTGAAACCATCAGGCTAACTAGCTGGCAAACAGCTCCATCCAAGACCTTTACATTTAATGGATGAAAAGCTGATGTGTATTAATTAGACAAATGCAAACTAAGTAACAATGTTCATAGTTTATCCTAGCCATTACAAGGTAACAGAAATATATAAGGTATCTTTCAATGAATTGATGGGCACTTCAGAAACGTGTTCTGTACAGTAACAATCCACCAAGTTACTTTTCAGAAGAAGTACTACAGACAATATATATTTATTTTTTAGTAGATATCTGGTACATTTAACACTTGCTTTGTGTACAGTCAGCCTGAGTACCATTCTCAGCACATGTTCTCCAGAAAACTACTTAGAAAACTCACCTTAATAATATTCTCCAAATCTACATAAGGAAAACTGTCTGGAATAGCTATACCAATCAGATACAGCAGCAGCGAGGGATGCACACAGGAAAAAAAGGGAGGAAACTGAGTAAAAAAAAATTTTTTTAGCAGTTAAAAGAAAATATATTAATTAAAAGAGGATTAATAATATAAAATTTTGTAAAATATTATTTAATATGGCTATGTCACTTTGACCCAAATATAAGGTTTTCTTTTTCCTTTTGATGTTGAATAAAGTAACAATTGCAGATAACAATTCTTTTATGTCATTAAAAATATTTAACAAAACCAAATTTAATTAAAATGCAGTATGTAAATACAATAAGACATTCCTGATGAGTTTACTGCAGTATTGATATCACATACTGACACCAACGCTGCTTTTGTAGTTGATTTTACAACTGTCCTTAGCAATTCCTCCATTCCCTAATTGACAAACATCTTCAGGTCTGAAGAACATTTATGTATACTTTCAGGTAGCTGTAATTCTGTTATCTTTTACCTCCACACACAGATGGTGGTACAGAGTAAATCGCAGATACCAGCAATTGTGGGAATTCAAGGGCTGATCTTATGCAAGACACTATACAGTGAGATGTGCCAATTTATAATCCACCCTTAGCAAAACCCTCCTCTATTGCCCCTTTTCGTCTTTGCCAAAGGAGATGCACGGCAGATGAAAGCATGGCTTAATGTGCAGCTTAAAGCAAAAATGACTTTGTAATGGAGTTTGTTCCAACACCTGCTGATTTTGCTGGGGACAGAAAGCCTACTAATACCACCAGAGGAAAGCAAATGAGAGTCTGACATCAATTATGGAGTCAATATGTGTAAGCAGCAACTGAGAATATGTGTCTTTATAACTGCGCCTTATCCACAGGTTCACCAACCACATGTAACATTTATCAAGCTGCCATACATTCTGACTGCTACTTAGTACGGCTGTAAGCATCCCTGGTAGATGGGAATCTATATAAACTGACCTGAAATGACACCAGCCATTTCCTGTGAATATGCAGCTGAATTAACTTTTCCTCAAAGTTGCCCTGAGGTTCTTCTACATTACACTTACCGCAGGTGCAATCAGAGAGCAAAAAGAGAAAAGAAAATAAAAGATTATTTCCTTTAACCTCTTTTTACTTCTTTTTCCAAATTCACAAATGCTTTCCTATTTCTATTCTCTTCTCCTGGTTGCCTATCCTTAGCACCTGTGATACCCATATCCTGACATACTCTTTTCTATTTGCAGTCTTCCCATCCTTATCCCTTCATGAACATCACCTGTTTCACAACTGTGCCTAGACCTCTGCCTTTGTGAGGAATACAGTGAGAGAGTTCCTGACTCATCAGGGTCATGACTGCAGAGAAAGGAGGTCATTAGCCTGATATAAACTACCTGATACAGTAGGACAAAGTGGTTGTCCCCAGCCAAACAACAGCCCACCAGTAAAGTCAGAAATAAAAGCCAAATCTCTGAAGGCCAAAGCTTTATCTAGTTGCAATCTAAGTCATGTTTAGATCATGTCTTCTTGTTTTTCTTTTTTTATTTCCTCTACCATATGAATCTACAATTAGAGAATACTTAAATATTTCAGGCGATTAAGCATGAACCTTATTTTTAATAGCTGTCAATAGACAGGCAGATGTGATACTCAAACCTAATTTTAATGTCTGGAGTACAATAAGCAAGTCAGACTCAATCTGCCATCATCAGTAACTTTATTGCTGCCTAAAGGCTTTTGGGATCTTAATATGGAGCAGATGTTGAGGACTTCCTAGTAATTATGGGAAGAACTAATTCTGACCTCCCCCACAGATATGCTTTATGTGATCTGTTTTATTGCATTTGTTCTTACTTGACCTATTTATCCACACTTTCACAAATTTGCCATGTTCACAACCTTTTAAAGTAAACACTATACAGACAACATTTAATCTATATTTTACCTATATTGATAAACAGGATTATTCATGTGCCTGAAGTAGAAGAATGGAAGAATCAGATGTTTATCCTAATCCCTTCTAACAAATCAATAAAATCAAAGTGCTTAAGGAAAAGATAAGTTTGCTCACACTGAACTTCTCCACTACAGTATAGACACTCATGACCTAGGAAAGGAAAGGAACATGGAAACAAAACTCACAACCAAGTAAAGAAGTGTGAAGATGGCTCAATGGAGAATGAGGATTTATTAAAGAGGTGAGGCTGTCTTAAAGAGACAAGTTAAAACATCAAGAAATGGTGAAAACAGCGGTGTGACAAATGACAGCCAGCCAGCATCAGCCCAATTAACATAGAAAATTCAAAATCTGCCCAGTAAGCTCCATTTGAGAGCTAATTGGTGGGCACAATCCTCAGCAAGAATAACAACAATTTTCAGCAAAAAATAAGAGTTACTGTCACATCTCTTTAATATCAAATCAGCATAGTGTAGACAGCCTGCCAAACTCTGACCAACTGCACTTGTTACAAGAAGAAAACAGGATTGTGGACAAGATCATAGGATTGTAATGGACTTGGAAACACAACTACCTCTACTTCAGACATTTGTAAGTAAAAGCATCAAAACCAGAAAAATCTGATGTCTTTTTACATAAATCTGTTGAAGAAAGCAGCTAATTTTTACTTTTGTCAGAGTATCTTACTTGGAATGAAAGTTATTAACGTTCTAGAGGAAAACAATGCATAGGAAATAGATCCTGAGCTTTGCTGCAATGTCACTAATGTTATCTCATTAAAAGAAATTTTTCTGGTGATTTTAATGTGTGTTGTTCTTAGGTTACAAAATCAGATGAAGCAGCACATCCTTTCTCAGAGACCTGATACTCATAAGTTATAGGATGTCAGCAGATCGAGGCACACCCTGATTCCTTAATGACAACAGTGAATGAACTGCCAGCAGTTTTAACAAGAACCTAATGCAGAATTCCCTTTACCCTCATCTGCCACAAATGACAACAAATGCATAGACTTCCTAGAAGAAAACATGAATTGAGAAATCTGTTTATTTCCATTTAAGGCATATGCACATTCATTGATCGTTAAACTATTTTAGAAACAAGAAGATAACTTTTTGAAAGGTATGTAGTTTGTAATTATTTTTAGTTAATACAGACTAAAGCCCTGAGGGATTAGATAATATTGGTTTTTAGTTAAATAAATAAATGTGCCCAGACATATGAAAGACTAACATATCAATCCAAATCTTATCTGATTTACATACTCTCTAGTTACTCCTTTTAGTATTGTGCAGCATAAGTCACAAAACAAAATGCAAGTTTTAATGAGCCTTTATTTTTATAAGTGAAAACATTATTTGGCTCACTATTCTTCCAACAAACTTTTATCTGCAGACAATGAGCAGTGAAAGGCTAATGTATTAATGTTTTGTGAGCTTTCAATACTAAATACTTAAAACATATAATCTTAAATTGATTGTTTCTATCATATTTGGAAAACATGTCTATATATTCTAGACTAAGGAAGAGAACTGCAGCTTTATATTTCTATCTGAGCCAGAATGTAATAAAACTGTTATCTTTACTATATGCAAAGACTCACTAATTTGTTGTCACTGTGAACAATTATTTTATATAAAAGCCAGTAAAATTTCATGCCAGGCAACTGCTCACCATCCAGCTGCACTTTCAGTGTTTGCAATGAGACATTACAACCAGCCCACCTCTGATAGGTATCAGTAGCAATGAATAGTAGTGTAATCTAACAGGAAGATGATAGTCATTACAGATTTAGTATCTGTGAAGTAATACCTGAAAAAAACCTATAGTAAAAATGGTACTTGCATATACAGATGACTAATGCCACCTCTAATCTTCTGCTATGAAACTGTGAGACACACCAGCTTATAAGATATATCTAAAACACCCCCCAGCAGTTTTGTTCACATTGCAAAATTTCTCTTACACAGGCACTGTTTCAGAGTTCGTATGAAAAACACATCTTGCTTCTGGAAGTTCCAAACTAATAATTTCTCTAGTGCTCAATATCAGAACTAATTTTTTAAAAATTGTTTACCAGTGGCCTGGCTGAAACTCTTTTCCATAAAGATCTCCTAAATGGACAATTATAAGGCTACTTCAGTTATTTGATCTCAAGTCTCTCTTGACCCTGAAAGGCCTTTGTTGCTAACCCCCTGCCAGTATTGTAATCATCCCTTTCTGTGAAACATCCAAAGTTATATTGGGGCGTTTTCCATTTTGCTGTCTCTGCAGCCAAACAACAAAATATGCCATTTCACCAAATTCGGCATTATTTGGTTTTAGCTTAGCACAAACATTTGATAAAGCTGTTTATGAACATCAAGACCTCCAACAAAAAACCTGGCAAACGTGCAAGATATACCCGAGACCTAGAACTAGCGCTGTTTGGGCAGCAGTGTTGACTTCCTGCTACATGGCAATGGAGTATTCCCCTTGGAGTACTCCAGTTGACTGATGTGCAGCTCTACATGATCATGCTTATCACACCACTACCAGCTCTCACCTATACTCTGGCTGCCAGTGCTGAATGATATGGATCTGCTGTGATTCTCTATTAACTGTTTCACCTCTACCTCATGGTCAAAGGCTCTCCTGAACTCTGAAGTGTACAGATATCTTTATTTTCATCTGAATTACTTTGCTGCTTTAACTTGACATAAAATGACTGAACCCTATGGGTTATCCACTTTCTTGTTTTCACAGAATCACAGAATCATCTAGGTTGGAAAGGACCTTGAAGATCATCCAGTCCAACCGTTAACTTAGCACTGACAGTTCCCAACTACACCGTATCCCCCAGCGCTATGTCGACCCTACTCTTAAACACCTCCAGGGATGGGGACTCCACCACCTCCTGTCATTCAGCAGCCAAATCCATCATTCCATTTCTATATGCTTCTCAGTTCCACACTGGAATGAAGGGCACTACTACCAGATATAGATAAAGTTCTTTTTTTAAACAACTAAAGCATCAGAAGTGGCCAGACACGTGATTCAGATATGAAGGACTGCTCTGTATATGAATTTTATGGAGTCAAAGCACACTGGCAAATGTTTTAGTTTGGCAAAATATGTAAATGATAGTAATAGTATAGTATCAGTTATCTGATCATGTCTGAGATCAAAAGCATCCACTTTAGCAATCTTTTATACTATCATTATAAGGGGAGTGATTTCTTACCCTTTACGCTGCTTGAAGACATAAAAATTCATTAAGATAATTTTATTAGTCATGTAGGGCAGAAAATCCAAAATTGTAACATAACCTTAACTCTGCTATAAAGCCAAATCCTGCTAAATTCCCAACATATTCATCAACAGATGGTAGGTAATGAAACAAAAGTAAGATCAATAGTTGGGGAAAAAAATCACAAGCTTCTTAACAGTTTATGCTAACATATTGAAATTGTTTAAAATTAATCTTTTTTTTTTTTCTTTTTTAAACTGCCACTGATATTACATATGTGTAGAATATTTTAGCAAGGATTATATTACGGAGTCAGTTAATTACCTACCTACTGCATAGGAAGTATTCATTCAGTTAAATTAATTTACAGATTAGAAAAACCCCAAAATCTACAAACACAGAAGTAGGGTGTTTTTCTTACGTAGGTCATTTAAAATAGGTGAATCTTTGTTTTTTCCTCTTTTGACCATAAAGGAAATGCTGGAAAATGTGTTGCCATGTCGAATTTAAACCCTCTGAAAGGGGAACTCAGACTCAATTTATTACATAGTGCTTTTACTTTATTGTGCAGGTGGACTCAATAAATTAGAACGCTCATTAAATTGAATGGAACTTGTGGCATCATCTAGATTCAGGCTTTCAGCCAAATTCTACCCTTCTGTTAAAGTTCCCATGGAGTTTTAGCTTCAGGGGATGTATGCATGGTTCAAACAGGGCACAGAGGGGCTTGACATACTCTTGATGCTTGTTCTTTATCTCTCTGATACATGTATCTAAGTGTAGTTTCATGGAGTGTTTATCAGATTGGCTCTTTTCAACTGCTTTTTCACCAAAGAAATGATTTTTCTTCTGTTTATTGCATTACATGAGTCTTCAATGGGGATTATAAGAAGCGAACTCGGATAACTATTTCTTTATATAGACCAGCAAATCCCACTGTGGTGGTGTATAGCTCATTCTGGGGCCTCAGACGGATGGTCTTCATTCTATGCCAGGAAGCTGAATCGGTAGCGCACATCCTCTATCCATTTGGCTAAGTACAAGAACCTAAGTTTGCAGGGGAAACTCAATGATTTCACCACTTAATTACCTGTTTTGTCAACAGCATGCACTACAGAAATCTAAGAAAAAAATCTTTGTGGGCCAAACAACTTTTCTTATTAGACACAAATGCTCACACATCTGAGGTATACAGAGCTGTGACAGGATAGGGAAGATACGAGGGTGTATGAAAGAACAGGTACATCCAGGTCCCACTTTCTTGCAGCTTTCTGAATTCAAGGGCTTTTCTTCTGCAGTCTTTGCAAGTGATAGCAATCCCCTTTCCTGGGGCTGACCTGTACTACCTAGGCTTAGACTATCTGCAGGCATGCAGACTCCCAGCACAGAAAACACCGCTGTCAGCAGTCCACCTAAGGATAGCAAGAAACAGCTTAGAGATTCTTCTTGTGCTGCTTTTTAAAAGGATAACGTATAGGTAATTTAATCATTTCAGACCACTATCCAAAAACATCTCACTGCATATACAAAGAATTGTCAACATTGTTGTAGCTCAGTTCGTCATAATGCTGGCTAAACAAGTTGCTTAGTTAAATCACTTAAAGAAACTATCTGTAACAACCAAGCGTTTCTTTAAACGATTCCGGATCACTACTTTCTGCTTCTGCCCCCAGTTACAGCTGCTGTTACTTTCTGCAATGTTATGTATATTTATTCCTTCACATCTTCCTCCACTTTCACATCTTGTCCTTCTAGTAATTGCATAAGAGAATCTGTGGAACCAGCGATTTATCCTGCTAGCTTTGGTATCACTTTCAAATTTACTCTTACAGCATAAAAAAATATTGACATTTTAGTGATGCAGCTACTTTAAATTGCCCAACAACTTTTCCCTGAATATTGTGCTCTTCTGTGCACTTGTGTCTCTCTTTATGTAGGGCAAGGCATTACAGAACGTTTTAAAGCATTTGTCTGTTTGATTCTAACTAGTCAGTCCTGCTCTTCTCCAAAACCGAAAATAGAGAGAGCTCTCATACAAGTTACTGGAAGAGAACTATATCATTTTAGGAAGCCACAGATCTAAGTGCAGGCAAACTAAATTTATCTCCCAGAAAGGACATATCCCCAAGTTCTTTCACTACTTTGACAGAAAAGCCAAGTTTTTTAAAAGCTCATCACTTCCCTGTATCTTTTGGCTCAATTATCTGATTTCTAAATTGATTTTGTAACAGAACCAAGGTACTACATGTTTCTTTTGCCTCTGAATATCTTTTTTCCTTTTTTGACAGTCAATACATGTAGGAGCATGCTGTGATCACAAATTATTTTTAATTCCACTGCTGCAACTATTAGGGTTAATGGTTTCCAATTATTAACCTTGTGATTGTATCAGCTTCAGAAGAACTATGCTGGAAAAGCTTTGCTCCAAAAAATCAACATAAAACCCACTATGAGATCCAAGCCAAACGCTGTTAATATGGACCTACATGTTTATTTCACTGCCTACTCACATTAACAAAGACAAGATTTTAGAAAAACAAAAACCACACAACTTGAAAAGGAAGCTGGTTTGGGTTTGTTGGTTTTTTGTGGGTTTTTTTTGTTTGTTTGTTTGTTTGTTTTTCTTTTCTAAAAGTCTCCATGTCTTAGTTAGTGAACTGAAATTTTCAAAATCCAGACTCAATTTTCACATTAATACAGGTCTTTCCAAAGATTTAGTTGCACTCTGGATCCATATCCTAAACCAACATATTAAGGTGCTTATATATAGAATAATATTTTCTTTTCAACATAGTAGAAACCACAATAATAGAGACTAGGCAGTTAATAATGTAATTCTAATACATGGTACCATACACTGAATCTTCTACTGTAATCTTGAAATTAATGGCTCAATTACACAATATGCCAGGTACTGTTTTGCTTTTAGTTTGGTTTTTTTTTGGTTTTTTTTTTTTTAATTAGGCTTCCATTGTGGTTTGATGTATTGGAATTTTACAAGTTTTTTAAAACAGTCTTTCATGAATTATACACTAGTTATTGCCACTATTTTGATAGCAAAAAGTTGTTCTTTATCACTGGTAATATAAACCATTTAGTGTATAAAATAACATTGATTTTTAAATGCTTCTCATTTCTTTTAATGTTATCAGCAAGGAACAATTTGAGTTCATATTTTCCATTTATAAAAATATTCCTACAAATGTTTTTGTATGGCATTAAATGTCATTTCCCTTACAGTAATTTTCTGTTGATTTTGACCTCCATATGCATAAATGCATTGCAATAATAAAAGTCAGCTGTCAGTGCTCCTACATTTTAATTTCGACTTTTTAATGAATAGCTCAATAAACATGTGTCTGCCATATCATTTACATTTACAGTAAACATACCAAGCCTATTTGAAGTCTAGCCTTATATTCAAAATTTATTAATCTGTATAGGAGAACTCTTTATATAGGCTGATTACAATTATGGCTGTACCCGTTTACAGTAGAATTGTTCCCCAAGCAGTTTTATACAAAACCACTTACACAAATACTAAGGTGGTTCATGATGTTTTGCATTCTGCATAAATAATCGAAAGTGAACTTCAGTCTTTGTGAGAAACAAATTATTTTGTCACAGCTGAAAATAGTTCAATAATAATGTAATTCATTATTTGATCAAATATTACAGTGAGATATCTCCTGTGCAAAAATACAGAAATACCAGTAACTTGCACGGAATTACATTCATAATATAAAAATGGTTATAACAGAGGAAGATTTATGAGGATGCAAACTACTGGCTAGCTTCATACAAAATACAGATGAGTAAAATTTACAACTTTATTCTGAAATATTTTGAGTTGCTACTGTCTATAGATAAAGAATGTCTACCTGTGCTGGCAAAAAAAAAGTAAGGTTTTCCTCTGCTCTGAAAAAAGCCATTACTTGTTGTCCATGAAAGGCAAGATCTCCCATTTAGTGTTTAAAAAATGTAGTTATACGGACATTCATATCTCATAGATGCTGACAGGTTTTTTTCTCAAATAATATGGCATACAAGATTCAACATTCATAGTTCTCTGAGAACACAACATTTTATTCTGAATCACATAAACAATAGTTATCCTTTCTTAGCTGGAGCTTCTACTGAAATTGTATTTCCAAAAAATATCACAATCTGATATGTGGAGTGCAGCTAAAACCTACAGCGTGCCATCTGAAAACAGAAAGCTGATTACCTTGCTCATGAGAATCACCACACTACCAAGAAAAGATTCATACTTGTGCACCACACGCTATTACATAAGAAATATTAACTTAACGTCAGCTGACAAATTATCTCTAAGTTTTGGTGTTGTTTTTGTTTGTGTTCCACTATTCATATTTATTAATAGTAATGTTTTTTTCACTGTAAGTCACATCAGCTTACATTAAGGGTTTCTGCAAGAACATAGGCCATATACTTTGTTATATTGACATTTATTGTCAGTTTTACTTGCAGTTTTATGCATGTTGTTTCAAATGCTTGGTGTATTTCTATTTTTTCCCAATTCATTATGTTTATGTGATGGCACACTTGCCAAAACAATTTCTATTCTAAAAATGGGAATTTGTTCTATTTGATTTATGCCAGTCAGATGTGACTGATGGAGACTCTAATGACATGTAATATTTCATATGATGTGGTGCATCTCTTATAAACACAGCACACGTTGCCTATACATTACGTACTGTCAAAAGTGCCAAATAAAATTTGCTAGACTTGTTGCTGAAGAGTGAAATAAAATTCTTCAGTGATGGCAGCTCAAATATTCTATTTAGGTAGTAAGCACTACTTATCTGGGAGCTATTTAGCCACATTTGCTTGTGATATCAAGCAGAAATCAAGAAACTTTGAATCAGTTATTCGTTAGCTTCAGAGTAACATACACAACGAATAAGCTAGAAGGCCTGATCAGCAAAGCCTTATGGGAGGTATATGGCTAAGCATCTTCCAGCATTCAGGCTGCAGTGTTCCCATTTTCGCCCATCAGTAGCTATTCCCCATACCCAGCAGTAGTTAAGAATTGGCAACAACTAGTACTGTATTTATAAATGCTTCACATTTCTTCATTATGCAGTTAATGAGCTGAGTGAGAGCTGGAAGTCTTGAGAATATGTGCCTAAATACTTGATACGACCCTCAGAAAAGGTTGTCCAACATTATATAACTGTGCTGTACTTGAAAAAGAGAGGGGTTTTGCCCTGAGCAGACAACCCTTAGCTCGGGTTGGTATTTTGTCCTTTTTAAACATGCCACATTTGTTCTGTACAATGGATAACACAAATATCTGACACATCTAAGTGCTAAATTGCCACCTGCCAGCTACAATTCCCCTCACCTTTTAAATATAAAAGAGAGGGGAAAAAAAATCTTTCTCCTTTATGCTTATAGTAAGGCAATGGGTGACAACCCATGTGTATTACGGTGAACATAACTGTCTTGTCAGTATTTACTAACTGTATTATGTACTATTCTAGAGCCAGATACTTCTGGAATATTACAGTAGACTATAAACCTGCAATTATCTGAACATATTAAAGTCCCCTGTGACAACCTGACTTGCTTGTGATATAAAGACATATTATTTAACCTCAAAGGCTACTTTTAGTTAATTAAAAACCACTTTTTTTTTTTTCTTTCTGATAGACTTCATGTCTGCAACAGTGTTTTTAGAGGTGTTCAGAAAGGAAGATGGGCAGCATGACCACTGTTCTGTCACGTAAATAGGAGCACAGATCTCAAAAGGAAATGGAATAGGAGCTAGAGAAAATGGGTTGTTCTCCCACTTAATCTTTGATTTACTTCAAGATTTCATTAGGAAAAGAAATTCTATGTCTAAATCCCTCTGTTAGGAGGAATACAAATCTTTTTGTTGTTTGCTAAAACCCACTTTGTCTGTCAATAATTAGCATTGAAATAAGACAAAACCTAGACATCTTTTTTAATAGAAATCAGCATCCCCAACCTAAGCAAGAACAGATGTGTTGCATATTATATGTGTTCCCTTGTATTATTCATCTTGGACTAAAAACAGCAGCAGTTTTGCATCTAAACCTAGAGTTTTTTTCTTTATCCACTAAAAAACCCTCTGGTCTGTTAAGTTCAAGCAGCCTCAATTTTTTTGACTGGCTCATTCACTGTCCAAGAAATCAAATCTCTGGAGCAGGTGACAGCACAGAGTGCTTCATTTCTTGCTTGTCATGTATCCAAATAGCTACTTCATTAGCAGCCAGGATATTCCTGATGACATACTACATACAGTATGTTTCTGTGCTCCAGATGACACGCTTTACCCATGTCTAAATTTTTATGGACTGCTTTTTTGGTGACGGCTCCAAGTTGACCTCACCTTGATATGCAGACATATCCACTTAGCTCTCCTCAACTGCCACTTTTGTAGTCAGAAATCACTGATATTTCAATATCTTTCTTAACAATGACTTGTACCTTGGGTTTAAGAAGGTACCACATCACTGTAGTTATACACTTTGAATAGCTCATCTAGTGAAGTTTGTAATTTTTCCTTTTCTCCTCTACAGATTGTCTCTTTGTAGTTATACATTCGTAGGTTCCATAGAACAACTTACAATTCCTAGATTATCTGGGAAATGGTTGACATTCCCTAATCTTCTACATCTTCTCAGAGACACTGAGAAGGGTAACTCTCAGAGGCAGGACACTGTACTAGGCTGATCTTTGGTGTGATCCAGCACAGTCATTCTCATACTGTATAGTCAGTTTTCAGCTTTATGGAACCTTTCTGCATGGTCTGTGTTCATAATTTTTAGTCTTTACATTAACAATCAAACAAACACCACCACCCACCCCCATATTCTCAATGAAATTATTTTGCAAGGATAATATTGCAACAACCACCACTTAGGAGAAAAAAAATGGGGGAGGCAGGAGTACAGGTTTTGTTTTCCTTAAAACCACATTGTAGTTGAACTATTCCAGAATATGCCTGTAATTGTTTTTACTGTTAACATTATGTTCCCTCTTTCTTACTGCTTTGTCTTGAAATATCCTTTAAAACCTTGGATCCTTTTGGATCTCCCAGTGCTCTGTGAATAGGGTTTCTGTACCTGCTATGGGCAGTGAAACTAGCCAAGTAATCCATGCAAGGTACTTCAATTTGGTTTTCATATCTGAGGCTATGGTTGGGCTGTTAAAGTCAGTGGGTGATGCTGTTTTCTTGTGTAATGTATAGAAGTGGATGATTAATCAGTGCCATGACATGAGTGCTGTGTCCCGATCCAATATCAGGGCGGGTTTCTTAAACGATCCCAAGACCGAGATTAAGACACAAACGAGGTCAGATGCTGTATAACCTTGTGAACTTTATTTGCTGTAACAATTAGTTATAGCGATAGGACAGAGAGGAAAAGAAGGGGAAAGTCAGAATCCCTAAGCAAGAAAATGGTAGATGTGCAGCTAATTACCACCACCACCAGGGATCCAGTGATGTTCCGTTGGCTCGGGCTCGGTGCAGGTGATGGTGCTCCAAGCTCCGCTGACGTCCCGGCTCCAAGTAACAGGTGTCGAAGAAGGTGCGCGCCAAGGGAGGAGTACGCAGTCCTTTTATTGTCCCAGTCTTCTTGGCCTTTCCAAAGAGTCCTCCCATTTCATGCCAGCCTGCACGTCTTACCCTGACCATGGGGCTCCTGGTCCCGTGGTCCTCCATGCGCAGATGTCCAGGTGCTCGCGCTGGTCATGCCAGCCTACGTGTCTTCTGCACCCTGATTTAGCTTCGGGCGGATGTCGTGGTTTTGTTGGGGACCCTTTGTCTCCTTCAGAACGTACCCCTCCATGGCAACAGGGTGCCGAGGCCAGGAAGTGGTGGTGGTGCAACAGCAATGTTGAGACAAGCAAAGTCTAACACAGTTCCTTACACCACCCCGTGGCTCAACATTGCTGTCTTCGTGGTGGCGTGAAAGATAATGGTACAGAGAGAGAGAAAGAGAAAGACTAGAAAAAGCGCAAAATACAATAACAACCAGGATTTCTAGCAAATTTTTTATCAATAACAAATACGAACATCTTTAACAAATATGTCATGTTTAAAACTAACTAACTTTATAAAGTCAAAACATCTTATAAACCAATTTTAAGGCTCCGATGAATCGGCAGAAGAACATAACGGCAGTTTACATGATTGACATTTACAGGGACAAAACAGAAGTATTACAATAACAATTAAGATAATGGTCATCAAGGCAAAGACTGCAAAGTGAATTAAGATTAATCCTAATGTATGTTCTATTTTTCCTGCGGTTTTAATAAATTACCACAGAGTGTCTGAGGCCCTGGCAGTCCACGCTGTCTGTTGCTGTGGTCTGCAGGAGTTGGGGTCAGCATGCGCAGCAGGAAAATCGCTTTCCACTCCCCTTTTCCTAATGTGCATGCGTCATTTGGGCCTAGAAACTTCTGTTTCAAATTTAAACACAGGTAAATAAACAACACTATCCATAAGAATGTTAATAATATTTTAAACAAACATATGAAAAGATAACAGTAACACTATCAACTAACAGTTTTTTAATCAAACAAAGTTAAACAAGATGTGTCCCAGACCGGGCTGAGGAATGTGCTCTCCGTCTTTGGGGACGAGGAGGGGAAGGAGGTGGTTGTTTACATGAACAAGTACAACTACAAGACAGTTTACATGGACACTTACAGGACGAACACATACGTATCACAAGAGAAAATATAGCAATAGCTAACAAAGTAACAGCCACAAAATTCAGTATTAAAAGGGTATACATTCTGGTTGCTGTCGCGAACTGCGGAGCTGAAGGTGGTCTGACTTGCCTGAGTCGGGGATCCGCCAAAATGGACGCCCCCAGCCCAGAGCACATGTGCTGTTTAGACCTAGAAATATCTATAAGGCTTAAATGATTGATATAGCAACAGGCTTTGGTTGGTGAACGATACGAATCTGCTTTACACCATCAGGTGAGTCAATAGATATAAATTGCATGTTAGAAACAACACATTGGATTAACTGAACAAAGCAAGGAATAATACATGGCAAAAACATCAAGGCAGCAAATGCACATAAGAGATAACATAGAAGCTGCTTTGCCCATGGTGCTCCAGGTAACCAAGACCATAAATCACCATTCCAACCATTCCATGTTTGAACAGGGACATGAGCTAGTTTCCTAATATTTGTGGTCAGTTGCAGGACTACTTCACCTACATCGTCTATTTCCAAACAATAATTAGAAACATTTAGTTTTCCACATACTCCTCCCTCTTCAGCTAGTAGGTAGTCTAAAACCACGCGATGCTGAAGGATTGCAGTGCGCATCTGTTGAGATTGTTGAGTTAAAAGGTCTATAGCATTAGCAGTTTTATTAATAATAATTTCTAAGACTGCCTGTAATCAAATTATACGGTTCAAATTATAAATTGGTTCTCTTGCCCTTGATATCGGTTCATTTGGATTCCAAGTAGCAGGCCCATAATACTCAATAATTCTTTCAGGGGGCCACTCATTTTTCCCCCACTTTTGAGTTCCACCTATTTCAAACTCAACAGATCGCTTGTTGTGGACAATCCTTTTGTTTTCTAGCTTATCATATAGTCTTATTCCCAATTGAGGTAGTGGGTTGTTATACCACCCCGTGACTGCAGTGGTGGCCTACAATAGGGGTCATAATAATCAAAGCCTGGGGATAAAGCCCATTCACAAACACTTTCCCCGACTCGTACTCCTCTCTCTTTTGTCCAGTTAAGGCACTAAATACCTTTTCCAGGAAAATGGGGTTGCCAGGCATCAGCATCCTTAGTCCAGAATCTTGTCCCATTATGGACTGTATTGAAATTGCTGACCCACCATTCTCAGTTAGCACTTAGAGAGCCAGAGCTTCCTCCGGAACCAAGGGAGAGGAGAACGGTCACCCAAAGCAGTTTCTGCGATGATAGACAACACATCCTACAAATATTAATAAGGCAATAGACATCAATACTATACAAAGAATCAAAATCCACATAAGGATCCCCCATCGTGACCCAGGATATCAGTCTCCAGGGGAAGTTTTACCTACAAGAGAAAAGAAAAGAAAAAATCTTCTCGGTTTGTTTTGAGAACCGGAGGTGAGTTATAGTCAGAAAGATGGAATAATTCATCTTGTATTAATTTTGTGCTCCTTTCTATAAGCATCTTTGGCCTTCCAGATGTACTTATTAAGGGGTGAGTCCAACACCAGTGGCACTGTGCCCACTGTGGGAAGTTCAACCAAGATAGGTTGTCCTGGAAAATGAGATGGATTGCTGGGGATGGAGGTGTACCACCTGCAAGCTGTCCTCCAGGCCGGGCAGGAGGCGACTGACCCCATCATCCTCCTCAAGGACCTGGAGACCTTGTGCAGTGACATCCACCAGTTCTGCACAAGTCGTTCTAATTTTTGGGTCGGGAGTCCATCCATCAAGTTACGGGGAACGCCTTTCTGAAGCCCTAGTTACCACAGTCCCTGTTGAGTTAGGGGTCTCTCTCTCCCAGAATTCTGAAATCGGGGTGATCCCAAGCCTTGGCCCTTCCTCATGGATGACTGTCGCCCACTAATTTGCTCTGCAGCCCGTACAACCCTGGTTTCAGTTCTTTGGGACGGTCCACCAACAGGGCCATATTTTCTCCCAAAATCAATCAATTCCTGGGCTACCTCTCCCCATGTCCATACTTTCCTCCCTGGCCGTCGGTGGTCAGGGGTCACTATCCCCTCCAGAGCAGCCGTCATTCTTTCTGCGTTGGGGGTGTTTTGAATCTTCCCTTGCAACTGAATGCCAATGGGTTTCAGGGAGTCAGGAAGTCCTCGTATCAGGGGAGTCATCCTCTCTGTGTCCACAGGCATCATCATCGGGGAGCCTTGGTTAGGCTTGAACTCCTGATCATACATCATCTGCAGACAGGCTGCCTTCTGCACACTTTCCACTAACTAATCCACCGTACCTGTTATGGCAAGGGGATCTCCCCCCTCCAAGGGGTTCAGCCCTCCAGCCCAGTACACAGCTCTCTGAGTCAATGACCATAGGGCTCGGTGGTCGCCAATAGTTAAAAACACACCTGGGCCCCAATATCCTTCTGCTTCTTTCTCTGACAATAAGATTCCATCCCCTCCTGACAAAGACACTCTCCACACATACTCTGTCTCTGAGTCTTTTGCAGTCCTTGCAAAATCCTTTTTGAGCTTTGCCAATTCAGTTGATGTAAATGGGACTTTTTTGGTGATAACCTGAGGACGGTTATCTCTATCGTCCTCGTACACATACTCTGTTTTAAACAGCGGATACATATGGGGTGGGGGGAGGGGGGGGGGGCAGGGCGCTTTCTATGGTTTCTTTTGCCTTTTGCAAATCCCCTTGGGGATAAATTTGCCGTATCCCCTTCTCCAGAAGCTTCACCTCTGCCTCCGCCAGTGTATCCATCTCCGCCAAGAGTTGTTTCCTCAACTCGTTCTTTAATATTATATTTTGATTCCTTTCCTCCTCTAGTAATTCTTTGGTTTCTCTCAATTGATTTTGCAGGGTCTGTATGACCGTCTGCAGGGAGTCTATTACAATATCAGTTTGATACGACTTCTGCTTTTTGTCTTCCACCGCAGCTGCCAGACTCGCTCCTAACACTGCACAAATTATAGCTTTTCCTTTTCCCCTCTTAACCTTAGCTTCCTTCTGCAAAACCCTTATCCTATCCAGCACACTCTGGGGTTAAAACCAATGTTTTTTCGCCCAATCTAGTCCCTGGGCCGAGGGACGAGACCGGTGCGCTTCCAAAAGATCATATAGTTTATCTATTCCTTCAGCCCCTGAGGGCACATCATTACAAACATCGGCTGCCTTCAGGGCAGCCACTCTTTTTCTTTTTCCTAATTCAAAGGGGATTATCATCCTGAGAGGGTCACACCTTAATGTCAAATTTCCCCTTTTCTCTCCCAGGAGACCAGATCTGAATTTAACACAAAAACAATGCAAAGGGGATTATCGTCCTGAGAGGGCCACACCTGGGTATGCAAGTTTCCCCTGTTCGGTCTCAGGAGGTCACACCTAGCCCAAACACAAATGCAATATCACTGTCCACTCTTCCCCCTGTTCACTCTCAGGAGGTCACAACTTAATGTAACACAAAAGGGGGTTATTTCATCCTGAGAGGTTTGCATCCAACACAGCAAGGTAGTACAGAACTCTCATCTCAAGGGATCCTGTTCGTGATGCCAATTTAAAATGTCCCGATCCAATATTGGGGCAGGTTCTTAAACGATCCCAAGAGCGAGATTAAGACACAAACGAGGTCAGATGCTGTATAACCTTGTGAACTTTATTTGCTGTAACAATTAGTTATAGCGATAGGACAGAGAGGAAAAGAAGGGGAAAGTCAGAATCCCTAAGCAAGAAAATGGTAGATGTGCAGCTAATTACCACCACCACCAGGGATCCAGTGATGTTCCGTTGGCTCGGGCTCGGTGCAGGTGATGGTTCTCCACGCTCCGCTGAGGTCCTGGCTCCAAGTAACAGGTGTCGAAGAAGGTGCGCACCAAGGGAGGAGTACGCAGTCCTTTTATTGTCCCAGTCTTCTTGGCCTTTCCAAAGAGTCCTCCCATTTCGTGCCAGCCTGCACGTCTTACCCTGACCATGGGGCTCCTGGTCCTGTGGTCCTCCATGCGCGGATGTCCAGGCGCTTGCGCTGGTCATGCCAGCCCACGTGTCTTCCGCACCCTGATTTAGCTTCGGGTGGATGTCGTGGTTTCATTGGGGACCCTTCATCTCCTTCAGAACGCACTCCTCCATGGCAACAGGGTGCCGAGGCCAGGAAGTGGTGGTGGTGCAACAGCAATGTTGAGACAAGCAAAGTCTAACACAGTTAGTTAAATCAGCAAACACTACATGGAGCACAGACTATCCAAAGAACACCCAGAGGCTATGGGACTGTCACTCAATTGTCCTGCACGCAGTATTTTACACTTACTAGTAAAGAACTATACTTTAAATCACCAACTCTTTATTGGAGTACAATATTCCTATTCTCCCATTTTGTATACATACATGTGTGGGTATTGTAGACAGAGAATCAATGAGAACTCTTACATTGGTTTCCCTCATGGGTAGAGTAAGGCAGTGAAATTATCCAGTGGTACAGATGATCTTTTCAAAAATAATACGGTTACATTCTGATGCTCTGCAGCAAGTTCAAATACATACACTTATCGAAATTAAAGTCATTCATCAAATTAATCTAAATGACAGTGATACGTCAAGGAAAAAAGAAATCTTTACATCTTCCTGGAAAAAGCAACAAAGCAAACCAGAAACTACTCCTAAAGATAAAGCACTGAGCAATATAATTTGTGGCTTGCATGTATACAAACTGTAATTATAGGCAAGAGGTTGTCATCATACCTTTTAGAGCAAAGAATGTTAGTATACAAGTACCTTTTGAAATGAAAAAATGTGTTTATATTTAAGCTTATTTCCAACAAGCCACACATATTACAACCCATTCCATAGTTAAATGAAGTTCAATTTCAAATATTCTAGACAATGGCAAACCATGATTTAAGAGCAGAAAAGCTACCACCCAGCTTGAGTAACATGAAGATCTACATCCTTAATTGTTTCGTTAAATCCACTAAATACATGGTGACAACTGCTTTAAGAACATTTTTAACAATATACTCCTGGGGTGGGGTGTTAATCACCTCTTCAAAAAGGCCAGACAGGTCATGGACCGGCCTAACCATCTGGTATCAGCCAATAAATATTGTTTATCCTTCATATTCAGATTATATTCTTGACTCTTCAGAAACCTGCCTTTGAGCAATCTTCTCACCCTCCTCCTCAGACAGCAGATAGACAGCGACATGAAAAATTTTTATCCAAGACACACAAGTTCTATCAATGTTCAATGCATTTCTTTGTGGTGAATTTTATTCTCCTTAAGGATAAAAATCCGGTAACAAAAGTCTTCTTTTCTGTGCATATGTGCACACAAAATATGTGCAGACAGTACCTTGGCCAGCTTGGGTATCTGTGCATCCATAGTACTGTTAGCTCACACAATAGATAGTCAGTTGATAAGTATGACAGGAATGATGTATGTTAATGTTGTAAGGATGTAGTTATGACACAGATAGATATCCATGATCTTAGTTGACAATAGACTCTCATCAAATCATGTAGTGTAATAATGTCCACTGAAATGCCTCGATTTTTAATTAAAAGGAAGGCAATTATTCATTATAGATTTTGGGAAGGTAATTTTATATGTAGATGACATTTAATGAAAGATTACTTTCTTCCGCCTAGTTGAAACAATGCTATCAACATATAAGAAAGCTATGCTAGCTAAACCTAAGAGAAAATCTGTGCTTTGCATTTAAGAGAGTGAAGAAAATAAATCCCTTTTACTGTGAATCTAATCTCATTAAGAGTTATTAAACTGTTTGCATTTGGAAACTAAACAGATAATTTATACATATCCATATAGCTCATAGTATGGATGCATCACTGTACCAATGAGACAATAAGTAAGTGGCACAAAGGACTAAAGAATCTTCTTCACATGCATCTGTTATCCACTTTGGCATCTTTAACTGTTCATAGATGTATACTGTTGGGAACTTTTTTATGAGCACAAGCAGAATGTAGATACCTGAGAAACATCTGTGCTCATGAATCATAGAATCATTTCAATTGGAAAAGACCCTTTAGATCAACCAGTCCAACTGTACAGTTAACACTGCCAAGTCCATCACTAAACCATGTCCCTAAGCACCACATCCGCAGGTCTTTTAAATACCTCCAGGGATGGTGACTCAACCACTTCCCTGGGAAACCCATTCCAGTGCTTGATCATCCTTTTAGTGCAGAAATTTTTCCTAGTATCCAATCTATACTTCTCCTGGCACAACTTGATGCCATTTCCTCTTGTCCTATCACTTGTTACTTGGGAGAAGAAACCAACACCCACCTTGCTACAACCTCCTTTCAGGCATGAAAATCTTGTCTTCTCTGTTAAGTCTTCTATAAAACATCTTCTATGAGATGTTTACAGTGCAGCACACACAAAAAGCTTGTTTTTTTAACATCTTGACTTTCATAAATTAGAGATTTAATCACATACCTAATTTGAATCCAGGTGTATGGTAACATTGCAAGTATTCAACATCTAAAGAGCAATCTCTGGTTTTCTCTCCCAGATAAAGCCTCAGTACCTACTGAGCTATTCCAGTCATACCTGCTTCCCATCCAAAGAAAATTCAGTATTTATCAATCACCTATTAGAATTTTGACGCAGATTACCTAGAATTTGCCAAAAATTTGAAGATGAACCTTGTTACTACAGTCTCTGTATTACTTCTGTAAGGAAAGGTGAACTTAGCACATAGTTCTCAACGAGAAGTCTTACTTCATTTGTGATTTGACTAGAAAACTTGAGTCAACCATTCCACCCCCCCCCTTTTTTTAATTCAGTTATCTCAAATAACAGATTAGCCAGAAGGAAAATGTTTGTGTGTGATTTAGGAAATAAAGCTGGCAATGCACATAATATAAAAGATTCTGTAACATCTAGTCTCTCAGTCTTAAGTGGTTTCAGAACTGCCTATAGCATTGGTAGGCTATTTAAAAAAGAATTTTAAGTGTTGTATGTTGCAGATAAGAAGCAAACCTAAGTTATCGTCTTTGCCTCTGAAACTTTGTATTGCTAGATAGTAAAGCAAGACTTAAATGAGGTTCTTCAACAAACCCTCTTTTATTTCTCAAATCTAAAATACAAATTGACTGTTCATTGTGTTGCAGACCAAGATTCAACAGCTGATAATAAAGAACAAAAAAATCAGAATTATCTTAGAACCTGGTAGATTTAGCATGATTTAGGGTTTCCTGGAATCTCTTTGGGCACTGTATCTTGGCTTGTAAGGAGCTGATATTTTATTCACTGCCTCATCAGAAGTAAATATTCCTGTGCATGCTCTTCCACTTTCAAATATTTATACATATGTTTCTTCTTACAAACTTGCAATATTTCTGTCAATGACAACAGTGAGACTACTGACATATGGCTAGAGAACAGATGCCTATTTTTTTAACTCAAGGTATTAGCTAGTCAACAAGTTTTAGTTATAAATTATTTACAAGGTTATTACTAACAGCAGATTACTCTACCACATCTTCCTAGGAATATATCCTGTACAGTGACATTCACATACCCTATAAGCTCCAAAAGGATGCTATGCCATAACCCTCATGGTGTACATAATACAGAGGATTTATTGTCTCTCTGTGAATTCCCAGATGAATAGTAGGCCAGCGACATGTGAAGAGATCATCATCTTGTGACTTTCAGTTCCTTTAGAGCAGAAACTGTCATAAAGTGTTCCTCTTTCACAATCTTATGTGCGACACTGGAAATGCTGAGGGTACTACATTTCCACTGACTTGCCAATCCATTAAAAGACTATCCTCTATCACATTTCATGCAATGGTTGTGGGGTTCAAAGAACCCCACAGAGAAGTTTGTTTTTTTGTGTAGTCCTCAAATACCTGTGCTGTGGTTAGTGGAGAATAGAAAAGGCCCTATCCACCCTTGTATTGTGGCAGAGAAGATAATCAGATATACCTTTATATTGTCCTTTCCAGAGATAACGTTGAAGCTATTAACAGCTACGTTTTATGATCCATATTTCAAAAATGCTCCCTCAAAAGCAAACGTTCAAGCATGACCTTTAATTCTCCTTATATCAGCAGCAAAGGACCTTTCCAGAAATATTTAGCCCAATGGCACTCATTTTGTATTAGCCCTTGCTCATTCAAGCTTCTTGAACACGTCTGGAGGGTCCTTAAACAAATTTTTTGACACTATTGATGGAACCTTTCCGACAGCTCATTAGGCGAATGGCAGAGAATTCATGAGCTTTTCCAAACATGCCTACGGACTCGTGTTCATCAGAGTTCAGTGCTGGCTAACAGATTGCTGCAGCTCTAATTAAAATGTAAAGTAATTCTAAGCACACAACATTTGGTAAATCAAATGCACCAACTGAATAAAAAAAATTGTTTCAATTGTAATAATACTTTATCAAAAGAGTATATTATGTTTGCACTTAATGAAAATGAGGAACAATTTTATATCACAGAGTATCTAAAAGTCAAGTGGAAAAAGACCATTTTAAACAAGTGACAGCATATGAAAGAGACTCCTTGTTGTGATGAAGAGATTATTAAGACACATTTTTAATGCAAACTGCCACAATCTCTGGATGGAATTTCTAATGAAGCACACATTATACCCTTCTGATAATATTAATGTTGTTGAAAGTGTTTAAATGAAACCCCAAAGTATGGTAATAATTACAGTGCTTCATAGGGAAGTGATTTCCAAATCTCAAATTGAGGTCAAAGACCAACAACATTCCCATTAATAGAAAAACCTTCTCTTGATATAATTTCAATATAGCTGTACATTTCATATCAAATATAAGCAGAGGGTGAAATTTCACTATATATTAACTTAGATTGGAATGGTTGTTTTGTAGATGTTTGTTGCCTCAAAGATGTAGAAAGAAGCAAAGAGAATACCAACAAAGTCTTTTCAGTGAAGGTTTATATATTGTAGAATAGGGCAATGTTGTTATTATTGAGAGCAATAACAAACTCATGCTCACACCTTGAATACCATGCTGACTTGCATTCCCCGAATCACATACTGTGAGACTAATATGTCAACAGTGAATAACAGTGTAGAACTCTGTATAGGTACTTCTCTATAACATAAATATCAGCATTTACAGTAAAAAAAACCTATATAAAATATAGAAAAAACAGAGAATAAAATGACAAGCAACAAACAAAATTATTGGAAGATTCTCTTTAGAGGCTCTGTAGAAATGCACAGAAATGTATCTGCCTCACAGGCTACCTTTAAAATGGCATGAACCTAAAGTCTGTCTCATACACTGACCTAGCCATTGAGGAAATACATGCATATGTTTAAAATCCCTCAGGCTTTGTTGAGAGAAGACCCCCTTGTTTTGATGAGGCACAGTTCTTTTTGGTCACCTGTCTACTAGCTTCCAGAGATCATGAAATGAGGGAGGATAGTATTTCCATCTTGATCTTAGTGTGAGCACATAAGTATAAATTAATCCAAGCGATTAGACAGGTCCAGTTGCTCATCTGTTACATTGGATGAAAAGGTCCTGGGTGCCACAGGAGCTGATTGTAGTAAGTTGTCTCCAGCTGGGTACTTCAGTCACTCGTGCAACAGTTAGAACGATAGAAGAGAGAGGATTTCTACGGGTTCCATGGCAATAATTTATAGCTCTGTAATCTCATAGTCCCAGGATGCTTATAACCTAAGAATACAAAACTCTGAATGTTCTGCTAAGAATGCAGAATAACATCTTGCTTGCCTGAATGTTGGTCTTTGCCAAGTACTTGGTATCTTAGAGCATCAGGCCTGAAGTAGCTGTGGGATTCAAGAGTTCTCACATACTTCTACATGTTTGGGTTTTTTTCTTTTTTTCATCCTTCTTAGTTCTAGTGACACACTCATTTTATGGAGGGCGGAGGTGATTTTTGTCAGATTCTTGTCTTTCCCTGCAATATGCTCTCTGCTTACCCAGGGAAGCGGTTGAGTCACCATCCCTGGAGGTATTTAAAAGACATGTAGATGTGGTGCTTAGGGACATGGTTTAGTGGTAGACTTGGCATTGTTACATTTATGGTTGGACTCGATGATCTTAAAGGTCTTTTCCAACCTAAATGATTCTGTGATTCTATATGACTGATTTATTCTTGCAAAGTACAAGTACTATGAAGTAAGCAAATACATTGTTGTGAACTCCCACTTTTGTTAGAAAAAGTGCAAAATATGCCACATATTTTCAAACACCCAAAACTTTGTTTCTAGCGTAAGAATAACTTATAGTTTATGATCTTCCTTCACTGTTTCTCTGCCTCTTTTCTCCTCCAACAACAACAGAGGAGACTAACAAGATTGGTGCTGTCAAATAAGCAGCAGAATTTAGTCCCTTTCTGCACCAGTGGCTCCCTCTCTTGAGAACTCAGTGAATTAGGACCTCATCAGCTCACAAATATGAAGATACAGAGGGTGACCAGTGATGCATCACCTAAAGGTCTGCAGCAGCATTTATTAGCAGCTGATGAGGAGAACAGTTTTGCCTTATCACAGAAGTAACGAACTCTACAGGATTAGATTTCTGTACGTCTCCTCTGCAAAGCTTCACAGCCAAACTTCCCTCTCATACGTATGTGTCAGTGAACACAATGTAAAGCACATTTTCCCTTCCAAAAGCTCGTGATACAGCAACTTTCAGATAGAGAGCTGCTCTTACATAGCTAATGCATGGCACAAACGCCAGCTGCTCAGCAGTACATGCATCAACTAACTAGTGAAATTCGTATTCTTAGTCTTACATCCAGTGAACAAGCTGACAAAGAAATTAAGTCTGATTTAAGGGCCTCACTCTCTCAGAATTGATGGCTTGAAACACATTGATCTGCAGACTTTTAAGCACATACTTAACTTTCAATGTGGCATTAAAATACATCAACTTCAATGGGACATAACCGAGACTGTAGCCAGGAAAACTGCCTTGCTGCTCTACATCTCTGAGTGCACACAGGGAACTGGTTCTGGAAGTGGCAAGTGTAACATACACCAGCATAAACACAACATAAACTGCATTCATAACTATATTCTCTAGTGTTAACTCCCTTGTTAATCAGCTTGTGAAAATAAGATGAGGGAGAAGTTTCTGTTCTCAGGACAAAATCTGTACATCAGAATTTCTGCACAGAGAAAAACGGGGTTGAGAGACGTCATAACTGTGAGTGACTGGTGGTCGGACCCAGCCCTAACTACTGTCTGTGTCTTTCATAGACAGATAATACCCACTGTTTGTGTTATATTTAAAAACAAAAGAACAAATCCTTCTCTTAAAAAGTAAACTGAAAATAAAACTCTTTAATTTTTCTGGTAGTGTTAACATAGTCTCCTCTGTCTGCCTTCCCTCCTTTTTAAGATCTCCCATGAAAATACAAACCCATATATAACTGTGGATTCTGAAAATACGCTCCACTGGGTGTTTAACCATCCTACCTTTGCAGCCCTGAAACTGTGACTCATCAGCATATTCTTTCAGAGTTGAACTCAGTGACGTTCCTCAGCTCAGCAAATATTTTATTTTTCACCAGTGCCAGAAAACAGGTGAGCATGACAAGAAGCTGAAAAGATTTTCAGTATAAGTGGCCTTTTTTCTCTCACCTCTTTCCTTGTATTTTTTTCCATGTGTTACATAATCAGGAGACAAAGTCTTATAGCTCTGTAACTAAACATTTCTGCATTTATTTTTCGGAAGAGTGCTCTTCAGGGTCTCATACTGGTTTTGCTGGCTTTGTATTTCAATCAATCTTTGTGAATACTAGAAAAAAATGAAACTTGTTTTTGAGATGTTAGATTTCATTTCATTCCTGCATTGTCTTTTACTTCTTTAGGACTTTCATATGTTCACATAGCATAGAGAGCAGCTAAGAGGGTAAAATTCCATTCAGGCAGATGACGATGGAGGATGGCTGATAAGCTGCATGACAATGAAACTGCTGTATCTTCCCTGCACATCTCCCCTTCTGCCACACTGATCTCAAAGGCTCCTCTTGCATTGCTCTCATGTAACCCATGGCTTTCTTTTCTGACATATTTTACTTGGATTCTCCTTTTGGTGAGAATTCAGAATCTCAGAATCATATTCATTTGCTTCACCTACCAGCAGGGAAAATTCTCTGTTACTATGAAAAGGTTTGTCAGGAGCTCAGGTGTGTAAGACAAGAGGGAAACAGAATTTCAGTGCATACCACCAAGAAAAGAGTATTCAGTTCTGGGAGAAACTAGAGAGATTTGAGGGAAAGGTTGGATAATATACATGGAGGGATCATGTATAACTACAGTTCATGACTGCTGTCAGGGCCCTGACTGAGGACTTAGATATGCATTCCACCTATTTGGGACCACAGGCCTTCCTGGAACTAGTTCATACCAGATCCAGAAGCAGTACAGTGCCTTAGGATCGTTGCTTCTGTGCCTTTATAAGCATAAAGGCCTGAAAAAGAGAAAAGTTATACTTAGTAATTCGGAACTCTAAAGAAAGTTATAGTTTGAAATTATAGGAGGTTAATTCCCTAACCTTTGTCGTTCAGTGCTTCAGCATTATCTCACAAACTGAAATCAATTAGGGCAGGATTATGGCACTCATTCACTCTTTTTATGTTTTTAAGGAAAAAAAAAGCGTGAACTTTGTCTTAAAAACCTTGCAAGAGATCCTTTTCAGATTCTTGGTGCCCTGCCTTCATCACTTGTAACGGGACATAGAAAATGGCTGAAACATGGTATACTACTAGATAATTCCTTGCTGGTACAGATTATCAGTTGATTGCTGCTCTATAGAGCAGTCTCTAGGTGTGTCTAACCTTGGTTTAGGGTGAGAGCTAGGGCAGGGAATCTAGTAAACTACATGTAATAGAGTACGTGACCCTTAGAGCTGCAAATGCTCTCATTCCTTTTCCTCCCTTCCTTTATTTTTAAAAAGTTCACAGGAACATTTATTCCAGCCTCTGAACATAATCACTGAGTATCATAAAGAACAAGATTCCCACAAGGCCTCATAAAAGTTATTCTCAGTGTTACAGCTCTAATTCAAAGGGGGAAAAAAGCCATTTTACAATAACCTTGCTGTCATAGAGTGCTTACAGCCAGGGTGTTCACTGGAAATAATCCATAATAAAAGAAACCCTTTGGGACTATCTGTCCAATTGCCATGTGTAAAACAAAGCAGAAGAAAAAAAGTGTTGGATGCTTAGATGTACATTAAGTTACTGATACACACAGTGTCAAAAATAAAGGAAGGAATAAAAAGATAGGCTAATTAGATAGCAGTATCTGAAGTGCTGCTCTTTGTGAGTTTTATTTTGCTTTGCATCACATCTTTTAGTTCCGATTTTTATTTTTTTTTTTTTTAGCATTTTAGCTCAAGCTATCATTACTTCCAATGCACTCTGAATAGCTTTGCTAATACAGGTCCTTTGAACTCCATGTGGACTAGAATTTGGCACATGCAAATGCTGGGGGGGGAGAGGCGGACCTTAAACTCTGAAGTGATGGGGCCTCAATTAAACCCTACAGTTTTAATTCTCTCAAACTTAATGGCTGCTGTACTCCTGAAGAGAAACATTGTTTTATTTTACTTAGATTTTGTGCTTTTTTAAAGTAGGTACATATCTAAAGACCCGGGTGGTTAAGATATGAATCTTCAAAAGCCGAATCCATGGAAGATACAAAGGAAAAATCCATAAAGCAGTATTATTTTTTTTCACATCAGCCAGCAGCTTCATCTTAGCTTCACCTCACTTTGACACTGTCTTTTTCTCTTAAAATCAGGTACTTTTATTAATTTACATAATAGGAAGCCTCTATCCTGTTAGAGGATATCTGTTCTGCCTCTTGTGAACCTTTATGGCCTGCCCTCTTATACCTTCTCTGTGAGCACATCCGTAGTGAAAAGCTACTGTTATATCTGGCTAAACCCCATTCTGTTAATCATCAGTTGTGAAACTTATTTTACGAGATTCTTCCAGTGTCAAATACATTTTGGGTGCACAGTCAGAAACCTCTATGCTCTAGGAACTTCTCAACTAGTCCACAGAGAATCAACCTGATGCCAGTGTAACTAACACCAAATCTAACTTCAGTCTTTTCTTCCTCACACACCCTGAAATATTGAGAGCAAGCCTAGGGTATGCAATTCAACAAGGATTATGTACCATGACTACTTTAGGAAAGATCTATTAATAAAAAAGGATGGTAGTGCTAGTGAGATTGGAAGAAATATGAGCATAAATGCAGCCTTTGGAAAGGTGTGAAATGCACATATCTTCAACTCTTAACACATTTATATTTCTTATATGGAGATTCTGCTTCATCACTTCATTGTGAAAAGGCCACCAGATCAGAGAGAGGTGCTTTATACAGTACAGTGTTTAAATGAAAGATGGAGATTATTTTCCATTTAGAAGACTTCCATTGTGATTATACAGTTACAACATTTCAAATTAAGAGCCTCAGTGCATTCAGTGAATTTATGTGAGTTTTTTTCCAAGCAGTTTCAGTTAAGTCAAAAATATATTTTTTTTGTTCTTGTTCTATTCTTAGTTTCACTTAAGATTAATAACCTGTGTTGGTAATATTTATCTCACAGCACTTTTATAAAGGAAGAGAAATCTATATAAGAAGTTGTCGCGGATGAAAGTATTGACATGGTAATATTTAGTAAGAAATCTAGGTTTATTAATAACTAACAGCAATTTATTATTATAAAATAATTCAGAAATACTAAAAGAAAGAAAAGTGACTTACTCAGATTCTAAAATGACAAGATTCACACTAACTTACTTAACGGTACCTATATATATATATATATACACATGCATGCACATAACAAAATGGACAAACATACAGAAACAAAGGTGTTTGGATTCAGTAGAATGAACACAGAACGGACATACACACACACAGAAACAAGGGTACGTACCCACCCACCACCTCACACAAACACATCAGAAAAGAGAAGATAGCTCAAAGAAAATTTCCCTCTCGAGTTTAGAGCAAATACTCCCAATGCCTTGGCATTCCTCAACGGGCGATCATTGAGACTCGAGCGGGGGACTTCGCCCTGGCCTTCCGTCTGGAGCAGGCTTTGGTACCTGAGAGGCGTCCCAGCTCAGGGGAGATGCTGGTCACAGGCCCACTGCGATCCAGGAGAGCTCAAAGGGTCTCCCTGGTGGTCACCATTTATAGGGTCCAAGATAACTGACTTTTGTCAGATCCCTTCTGGTGCCTTCCAGCAGTTGCACAAGAACTCCATGAATGTGCGACTCTGTTATTGTTCCCATTTGACCACATCCCAGACACAGGTGTGCCAGGCACTTAGGAGATGATGGGCTGTTCTAACAGTTTCCTAGCAATTGGGAGGGGCAGGAGCCAGGCTCGTTAACATTATCAGCCCTTATCTCCGCAGATTGGTGTATAGCTCAAGGGATGTGGGTGGAATCGCACCTAGCACCAAGCAGCCCAACAAAGAGGGGCGGGTAGGGTAAGAATTGCACCACCACACCAACCAAGCATCACAACGAACAACGATGAAGCATCAGCTGGGCCCGGGGCCGTTAGGACGTCTTGAGTTCAGTGGTGGCAGCTATAACCTCTCTACCTCCTCTCTCTAAACTTTACTTTTCTCCTTTCTTTCACCCATCTCTAACTATCGCGTGCCGCTTCACGGGCAACACAGTAAGGTTTTACTCTTTGATTACTGCTATACCCTTTGGTTTTTGTCACCTTATTTATTGCACTTCCCAGATCGTAGCAAACGAACCATCATGAGTCTACTGAGCGGACCGTGACATTAAACAGACAGGCCGCTGCCCTGCCATGGATGAAGCCGCGGGATTTCTCCATGGAGGAGCTACATGCGTTCGACCGGTCCTGCAACCCCCCGCATCCTCCTGGCTGTCAACGGCAAAGTCTTCCACGTGACCAAAGGCAGCAAGTTCTACGGGCCCGAGGCTCCGTATGGAATATTTGCTGGCAGAGATGCCTCCAGGGGACTAGCAACTCTCTGTCTAGATGAAGATGCACTCAGAGATGAATACGATGACCTATCGGACTTAAATGCTGTACAGATTCAAAGTGTAAGAGAGTGGGAAAAGCAATTTAAAGAAAAATACGACTATGTAGGTAGACTCCTAAAACCAGGGCAGGAACCATCAGAATACAAGATGACGAAGCTTCCCCACTAAGGATCACGATGAGCGACGACGCAGCATCAGCTGGACCCGCGGCCGTTAGGACGTCTTGAGTTCAGCTGTGGTAGCTATAACCTCTCTTCCTCCTCTCTCTAAACTTTACTTTCCTTTTCTCCTTTCTTTCACCCATCTCTAACTATCGCGTGCCGCTTCACGGGCAACACAATAAAGCTTTACTCTTTCATTACTGCTATCCCCTTTGGTGTTGGTCACCTTAATTTTGCACTTTCCAGATAGTAGCAAATGAACCATCACGAGTCTACTGAGCGGACCGTGACATTAAACAGACAGGCCGCCGCCCTGCCATGGATGAAACCACGGGATTGTTTTGCTGATCAGGGATATCAATTAAACTCAGACACCAGAGTGAAAAGAGCAGGCGTATTTTACTAGAAATAACTAAATAATATAACAGAATAATACAGAAAACATACAGTAAGAAAAGACAGAATAGTGCACTTAAACAAATAGGAAAATACAGGGTAATGCATCAAATCATTACTACTTGAGAGAGAGAGAGAATAGTGATTAAGAAAGATCCATCACCACTTGCATACATTACCATCACCCAGATCCGCAGTCGCTGGGCAGCCCCGGTTACAGCGAGGATTTGGAGAACCTTTCCCTGCAAGTGGGAAATCCTACGCGGTGCGTCCACCCGTAGGTGAGGCTTCCAAAGTCGCTGTGAGCGGGCCCAGCCTTATATACCTAAAAATCAGTAAGCCAGAATAGCTGGCACCTTTGTTTTAAGCCGAAATATCTGGTTTTCATCTCACGTTAGGTTCCCCCCCAGAGCCTGGCCAGGGCTCAGGGGAGAAGCTCAGGGAGTTTCCCTGCTGGTCTAGTTAATTTATGAGCAAGGTCACAAGGCCAGACAACTGTTTCTGTGGCCTTGTTGTCTTGCTCACACATAAAGAAAGATAAGGATACATTCAAGACAGACATGTTTTATGATGTTTAAGCTACATCTATGCATATTTCACTAATGACTACATACGGAGTTAGCAGTTTCAGTTCAGGGCCTGTTGCTCAGGCTTCAGTACTCCCACCTTTTACATCAGAATAGTTGGTTTGCTATAACTTAGTATAATACCTATTAGCACAATGGTTATCAGTTATAAAATGTACAGGATTCATCTATAGGTCAACTCTGGCTTGGGCTTATTGTCCAAGCCTTAGCACTTCATTCGGTCCTTTGACCTATAGGTGAATCTTGGCTCTCAAACCATCTCTATGGTTAGTGACATTAGTTTTCATTCATCAGTTGATGATGTTTTGTCAGGCGTGTCCCGATCCAATATCAGGGAGGGTTCTTAAATGATCTCAGTAGTGATCTTAAGACACAAAGGAGGTTAGATACCATGCAGCCTTGTAAACTCTATTTCCTGTAACAAGCAATAATAGCGATAGGACAGAGGGAAGAAGAAAGAAAAAGTCAGAATACCTAAGCAAGCAAACAGAAGAGATGCAGCAAAATCAGTTACCACCACGAATCCAGTGATGTCCTGTTGGTTCAGTCTCTCCTGAAATCTCATCTCTGAGCCCTGAGAGAGGAGTACGCAGTCTTTTTATTGTCCAAGTCCCCACAATTTCTCCAAAGAGTCCGCCCATTTCCACGGAGCTCATTGTCATACGTGCCGCCCCGTGTTCCTCCAGGTGCGTGTGTCCAGGTGTTCACAGTAGTCGTGCTGGAGGGGGGGTGTCGGCCTGTGGTGTCTTCAGCTTCCGCACGCCTTCCTCACCCTGATTTCTCCTCCACCTGGCTCATGTGCAAGCGCAGCTTGGCAGACACTGCCAAGGATGTTGTTGTTCTGACTTCAGGCAGATATGGTGGTTTCTTCGGGGACAATTCATCTCCTTCAGAGCATACTCCTTCACGGCGACAGGATGTTGAGGCCAGGTAGTGGTAGTGGTGCAGCAGCAATGTCGAGGTAATACAGTCTCTCACACCGCCCCATGGCTTGACATTGCTGTCCTCGTGGTGGTGTGAGGGATAGAGATATAAAGAGAGAGAGAAAGAAAGGACAGAAATAGAGTGCAATATGACAACTAACGATATTTCTCGCTAACATATAACTAATAACATCTTTAACAGATATATAAATTTTCCGTTAATAAACACGTAACTAACAATATCTTTAACAAATATGGATATCTTCAGTTAACAAGCATATAGCTAACAACATCTCTAACAAACATGTCATGCTCAAAATTAACTAACTCTACAAAACCAAAACATTCTACAAACTGATTTTAAGGTTGCAAGGAATCAGTAGAAGAACACAATGGCAGCTTACATGATTGACATTCACAGGGACAAAAAAGATGTATTATAAGAACAAATAAGAAAATTATTATCAAGGCTAAGGCTATAAAGTGAATTGAAATTATTACTAACATATTATCCATTATTTTTCCGTGGTTCTGGTAATATATCACTGAGTGTTTGCGGCCCTGGCAGTCCACGCGGTCTGTTGCCCTGGTCTGCCGAAGATTGGGTCAGCATACGCAGCAGGAAAATGGCTTTCCACGCCCCTTTATCCTAAAGCGCATGTGTCATCTGGGCCTAGAAACTTCTATCCCAGATTTAAACAAAGGTAAATGAGCAATAACACTACAAAAAACAAATAAAACAGTATTAACACTGACAATGGTTAACAACATCCTAACCAAACATATAATAAAGGTAACAGTGACAATAACAATGTCAATTAACAATATTTTAACCAAACATATTTAACTAAAATGTGTCCCACGCTGGGCCTAATGGATGTACTCCCGGTCCTTGGGGACTGGGGGAAGAAGGTGGTTGTCTACATGAACAAGTACAATTACAAGATGGTTTACATGGACACTTATAAGACTAACACATACATATCACA
This sequence comes from Strix aluco, assembly GCF_031877795.1. NCBI lineage: Eukaryota > Metazoa > Chordata > Aves > Strigiformes > Strigidae > Strix > Strix aluco. The sequence continues at coordinate 805,491 of NC_133963.1, forward strand.
AGGGAAAATATTCTGGTTGTTGCTGTCAATTGTGGAGCTGAAGATGGTCTGGCTCGCTGGAGCTGGGGTCTGCCTTTGCAGCAGGAAAATGGATTTCCATGCCCCCAGCTCAGAGTGCATGTGTGGTTTAGGTCTTGGTATTTCCATCTTGCCTTCATGGGCCCAGTAACGACTTTTTAAAGCCCAGGCCCCATTAGCAAAGAGACCTTCCCCTGATTTGGTGTCTGTTGTTTGCTCATAATACTGGTAACAGAATGACTTAAACCCTCAAATTCGTTTTCCTCCCATTCTTGGTTAACACTTAGGAAGCCGGTGCTTCCCCCAGAACCAACGGAGAGGGGAACAGTCACCCAAAGCAATTTTTGCAATGATAGACAATACATCTTAGAAATATTAATAAGACAATGAACATCAACACTGTATAAAAAAAATTTATATAAGGATCCCACTTCTGACACCAATTTATGTTTTGCTGATCAGGGATATCAATTAAACTCAGACACCAGAGTGAAAAGAGCAGGCGTATTTTACTAGAAATAACTAAATAATATAACAGAATAATACAGAAAACATACAGTAAGAAAAGACAGAATAGTGCACTTAAACAAATAGGAAAATACAGGGTAATGCATCAAATCATTACTACTTGAGAGAGAGAGAGAATAGTGATTAAGAAAGATCCATCACCACTTGCATACATTACCATCACCCAGATCCGCAGTCGCTGGGCAGCCCCGGTTACAGCGAGGATTTGGAGAACCTTTCCCTGCAAGTGGGAAATCCTACGCGGTGCGTCCACCCGTAGGTGAGGCTTCCAAAGTCGCTGTGAGCGGGCCCAGCCTTATATACCTAAAAATCAGTAAGCCAGAATAGCTGGCACCTTTGTTTTAAGCCGAAATATCTGGTTTTCATCTCACGTTAGGTTCCCCCCCAGAGCCTGGCCAGGGCTCAGGGGAGAAGCTCAGGGAGTTTCCCTGCTGGTCTAGTTAATTTATGAGCAAGGTCACAAGGCCAGACAACTGTTTCTGTGGCCTTGTTGTCTTGCTCACACATAAAGAAAGATAAGGATACATTCAAGACAGACATGTTTTATGATGTTTAAGCTACATCTATGCATATTTCACTAATGACTACATACGGAGTTAGCAGTTTCAGTTCAGGGCCTGTTGCTCAGGCTTCAGTACTCCCACCTTTTACATCAGAATAGTTGGTTTGCTATAACTTAGTATAATACCTATTAGCACAATGGTTATCAGTTATAAAATGTACAGGATTCATCTATAGGTCAACTCTGGCTTGGGCTTATTGTCCAAGCCTTAGCACTTCAGGCATTTCTCCATGGAGGAGCTTTGCGGGTTCGACCAGTCCTGCAACCCCCCACATCGTCCTTGGGTGTGATGTCCCGTGTACCTGCAAATTTACTTATTTAAATGTAACCAATGAAAACGACTTGGGATGGACGATTGGCAAAACTTGGGGTGTTAGATACTATGAAAAGGGTACAGATAGAGGAGGATTGTTTTTCATTAAAAGACAGAAAGCACAGATCAGTGCAGCCATTGGCCCCAATGTCGCAATTAAAAACGATAACTGGCAAAGAAAAGAAATCCTACCGAACCCCACCCCCGTCCTAACCAGCACCTTGACAACTAAGCAAACAGTTCCCTTAAGCGAACCACACATTAACTCCCAATACTTACCCGATAAACCATTTTTTGATGTGTTAGATGCCACTTTTTGGTCGTTGAATCAGTCAAACCCGAATCTCACGAGTTCTTGTTGGTTATGTTATGATGTGTATCCCCCCTTTTATGAGGGTGTTGCCCTCGACGCCCCTTTTGACTACTCATCGGACAGCAATCCATCCCAGTGTAAATGGGGAACACCATGGAAAGGGATCACCCTAAGCCAAATCAGAGGCCAGGGCGTGTGTTTTGGTAATACCGCACTGGCAAATTGGGATACTGCTGTCTGCACGAAAACCGTTACGATTAACAAAGCCTATAAATGGGCGATCCCGTCCGCATCTGGAATGTGGATTTGCCACAAGTCAGGAGTAACCCCTTGCGTGTCCCTCAAACTTTTTGATGATTCTGCTGACTTTTGTGTGCAAATCTTAATCGTTCCTAGGGTTCTATACCATCCAGAAGAAGAGATGTATTATCATTGGGGAGAAGCTAACAACATACGTCAAAAAAGAGAAGTATTGACGGCCGTAACGATAGCAACGCTACTTGGGTTAGGAGTAGCCGGCACAACCACAGGAGTGACCTCCCTAGTAACGCAGCAACGAGGTCTATCTCAACTACAAACTGCCATTGATGAAGACCTGCAAAAGATCGAGAAATCTATGACCTTTTTGGAAAAATCCCTCTCTTCGCTATCAGAGGTTGTTTTACAGAATAGACGGGGATTAGATCTCCTATTCATGCAACAAGGAGGCCTCTGTGCCACTTTAAAAGAAGAATGTTGTTTTTATGCCGACCACACCGGAGTGGTCAGAGATACGATGGCAGAGTTAAGAGAGAGATTGGCACAAAGAAAAAAGCACAGGGAAGCCCAACAAGGGTGGTTTGAATCATGGTTTAACTTTTCACCATGGCTAACCACCCTGATTTCATCCTTAATTGGGCCTATCACAATGATTATAATAGCATTGGTGTTCGGACCCTGTATATTAAATAAACTCGTGTCGTTTGTCAAGAACTGACTAGAGAAAGTTAACGTTATGATAGTAGAACACCACCAGCTATTCTAAAACATACTTGCTCAGTGTGCCTTATACTTGTCATCGCAAGATGGTAATTTTTTTTTAAGGATATTTTTTTATCATTTTTAAGAATACCTCAGCACAAAATTCACCTTTTTTCACTATCCCTGATCACCCCTAGTCACACTCTCTTACTTTTAGCTACCCCACACGAACCCCTCTCCCCAAATACCTAACATTCAATGTTCCTTATGTTTATTATATATAAATATATATATATTTTTATACGTTTGTAGCTTACACTGTTTAGTTAAGCATAGGGAGGGGGGAAATGTAGGTAGTAAGGGCCTGGCGGTCGGAAGATATCGCGCTGTACAGAAACACAGGACCCCCCTCCTGATAGCCAACAGTGCCTACCTCATGACGTGAGCAGAGAGAAGTGATGTTGTAAAACCCAGGCTATATAAACCTGTGTTACCTACCAATAAACGCCATTTTCCATCCACCACATTGGTGTCAGTGTGCTGATGGCCCGAGCGGCCTGGGGGTGGTCGCCGTGCCGTTCCTGAACCAGGTTGCCACGCCAATAAAGGCAACACACTCAGAGATGAATACGATGACCTATCGGACTTAAATGCTGTACAGATTCAAAGTGTAAGAGAGTGGGAGAAGCAATTTAAAGAAAAATAGGACTCCGGAGGTAGACTCCTAAAAAAAGGGGAGGAACCATCAGAATAAACAGATGAGGAAGCTTCCCCAACAAGCATCACAACGAACAAAGAAGAAGCATCAGCTGGAGCCGCGGCCGTTAGGACGTCTTGAGTTCAGCTGTGGTAGCTATAACCTCTCTTCCTCCTCTCTCTAAACTTTACTTTACTTTTCTCCTTTCCTTCACCCATCTCTAACTATCGCATGTCGCTTCATGGGCAACACAACTAAGTTTTACTCTTTCATTACTGCTATCCCCTTTGGTGTTGGTCACCTTAATTTTGCACTTTCCAGATCGTAGCAAACGAATCAACATGAGTCTACTGAGTGGACCATGACATTAAATAGCCAGGCCGCCGCCCTGCCGTGGATGAAGCCGCGGGATTTCTCCATGGAGGAGCTACGCGCGTTCCACTGGGCACGCAACCCCCGCATCCTCCCGGTTGTCAACGGCAAAAGTCTTCCACGTGACCAAAGGCAGCAAGTTCTACAGGCCCGAGGCACCAAATGGAATATTTGCTGGCAGAGATGCCTCCAGGGGACTAGCAACTCTCTGTCTAGATAAAGATGCACTCAGAGATGAATACGATGACCTATCGGACTTCAATGCTGTACAGATTCAAAGTGTAAGAGAGTGGGAAAAGCAATTTAAAGAAAAATACGACTACGTAGCTAGACTCCGAAGACCAGGGGAGGAACCATCAGAATACACAGATGAGGAAGCTTCCCCATCAAGCATCACAACGAACAACCACACAGCATCAGCTGGACCCGGGGCTGTTAGGATGTCTTGAGAACAGCTGTGGTAGCTATAACCTCTCTTCCTCCTCTCTCTAAACTTTACTTTACTTTTCTCCTCTCTTTCACCCATCTCTAACTATCGCGTGCCGCTTCACGGGCAACACAACTAAGTTTTACTCTTTCATTACTGCTATCCCCTTTGGTGTTGGTCACCTTAATTTTGCACTTTCCAGATCGTAGAAAACGAACCATCACGAGTCTACTGAGCGGACCGTGACATTAAACGGACAAGCCGCCGCCCTGCCATGGATGAAGCAGCGGGATTTCTCCATGCAGGAGCTACGGCGTTCCACGGGGCACGCAAACCTCGTATCCTCACTGCTGTCAACGGCAAAGTCTTCCATGTGACCAAAGGCAGCAAGTTCTACGGGCCCGAGGCTCCGTATGGAATATTTGCTGGCAGAGATGCCTCCAGGGGACTAGCAACTCTCTGTCTAGATACAGATGCACTCAGAGATGAATACAATGACCTATCGGACTTCAATGCTGTACAGATTCAAAGTGTAAGAGAGTGGGAAAAGCAATTTAAAGAAAAATAGGACTACGTAGCTAGACTCCGAAAACCAGGGGAGGAACCATCAGAATACAAGATGATGAAGCTTCCCCACTAAGGATCACGATGAGCGACGACGCAGCATCAGCTGGACCCGCGGCCGTTAGGACGTCTTGAGATCAGCGGTGGCAGCTATAACCTCTCTACCTCCTCTCTCTAAAATTTACTTTACTTTTCTCCTTTCCTTCACCCATCTCTAACTATCGCGTGTCGCTTCATGGGCAACACAACTAAGTTTTACTCTTTCATTACTGCTATCCCCTTTGCTGTTGGTCACCTTAATTTTGCACTTTCCAGATCGTAGAAAACGAACCATCACGAGTCTACTGAGCGGACCGTGACATTAAATGGACAAGCCGCCGCCCTGCCATGGATGAAGCCGCGGGATTTCTCCATGGAGGAGCTACGCGCGTTCCACGGGGCCCGCAACCCCTGCATCCTCCTGGCTGTCAATGGCAAAGTCTTCGACGTGACCAAAGGCAGCAAGTTCTATGGGCCCGAGGCTCCGTATGGAATATTTGCTGGCAGAGATGCCTCCAGGGGACTAGCAACTTTCTGTCTAGATAAAGATGCACTCAGAGATGAATACGATGACCTATCGGACTTCAGTGCTGTACAGATTCAAAGTGTAAGGAAGTAGGAAAAGCAATTTAAAGAAAAATACGACTACGTAGGTAGACTCCGAAAACCAGGGGAGGAACCATCAGAATACAAGATGACGAAGCTTCCCCACTAAGGATCACGATGAGTGACGACGCAGCAGCAGCTGGACCCGTGGCCATTAGGGCGTCTTGAGTTCAGCTGTGGTAGCTATAACCTCTCTTCCTCCTCTCTCTAAACTTTACTTTTCTCCTTTCCTTCACCCATCTCTAACTATCGCGTGCCGCTTCACGGGCAACACAACTAAGTTTTACTCTTTCATTACTGCTATCCCCTTTGGTGTTGGTCACCTTAATTTTGCACTTTCCAGATCGTAGAAAACAAACCATCACGAGTCTACTGAGCGGACCGTGACATTAAACGGACAAGCCGCCGCCCTGCCATGGATGAAGCCGCGGGATTTCTCCATGCAGGAGCTACGGCGTTCCACAGGGCACGCAAACCTCGTATCCTCACTGCTGTCAACGGCAAAGTCTTCCATGTGACCAAAGGCAGCAAGTTCTACGGGCCCGAGGCTCCGTATGGAATATTTGCTGGCAGAGATGCCTCCAGGGGACTAGCAACTCTCTGTCTAGATACAGATGCACTCAGAGATGAATACGATGACCTATCGGACTTCAATGCTGTACAGATTCAAAGTGTAAGAGAGTGGGAAAAGCAATTTAAAGAAAAATACGACTACGTAGCTAGACTCCTAAAACCAGGGGAGGAACCATCAGAATACAAGATGACGAAGCTTCCCCACTGTCACAGTCCACTCGGTGGACTCGTGATGATTCGTTTGCTACGATCTCGAAAGTGCAAAATTAAGGTGACCAACACCAAAGGGGATAGCAGTAATCAAACAGTGAAACTTTATTGGGTTGTCTGTGAAGCGGCACGCGATAGTTAGAGATGGGTGAAAGAAAGGAGAAAAGTAAAGTTAAGTTTTAGAGAGAAGAGGGAGAGAGGTTATAGCTACCACCGCTGATCTCACGACGTCCTAACGGTCCCGGGTCCAGCTGATGCTGCGTCGTCGATCGTCGTGGTCCTTGGTGGGGAAGCTTCCAATTTTCATTGTCCAGAAGTAATCTTTTATGCTTAGTAACACACCTTGCTCCACCTCTGCCTCGGGGGTCTCCGCCCTTCTCAGGATTCAATTATCATATCTCCACCCCTCTCGAGCAAGGCCATCGCGCGTGCGCGGGGGGGAGTGTCCGAGGTGTGGTCAGTCTCGGAGGCGGGTAACCTTCAACCAGGAGGTGTGTTTTGGTATTATAATGAAGCAAAGTTCATCTGAGGTTCATGATTTCTTCATCGGTGTTATGGCAACAGTCACGATCCATCTTTTTGACAATGGCTATGCAATTATCACTAACTGCTCTGGCTAGGCCCAGGTACCGAACAATAGCACAACACTCTTTGTACTGCACGGCTCAGGCACCAAAGAACAGCCCTGCACTGCCTGCACCACACGGGTCAGTGCTCAGGAGAACAGCACAGCACTGGCTGTGCCACACAGTTCTGCATTCAGGAGCCTTTGCACCACATTCCGTTCCAGGGGTCGGCAGCTGCGCTCCAAACAGGCCGTTGTGGGGTACCTCACTGTCCATGTCCCTGATGACAATGTTGAGACAATGCTGATCTTCTGACCAACTCTTACACCCACTAAGGATCACGATGAGCGACGACGCAGCATCAGCTGGACCCGCGGCCGTTAGGACGTCTTGAGTTCAGCTGTGGTAGCTATAACCTCTCTTCCTCCTCTCTCTAAACTTTACTTTACTTTTCTCCTTTCCTTCACCCATCTCTAACTATCGCGTGCCGCTTCACAGGCAACACAACTAAGTTTTACTCTTTCATTACTGCTATCCCCTTTGGTGTTGGTCACCTTAATTTTGCACTTCCCAGATCGTAGAAAACGAACCATCACGAGTCTACTGAGCGGACCGTGACATTAAACGGACAAGCCGCCGCCCTGCCATGGATGAAGCCGCGGGATTTCTCCATGGAGGAGCTACGCGCGTTCCACGGAGCCCGCAACCCCCGCATCCTCCTGGCTGTCAACGGCAAAGTCTTCCATGTGACCAAAGGCAGCAAGTTCTACGGGCCCGAGGCTCCGTATGGAATATTTGCTGGCAGAGATGCCTCCAGGGGACTAGCAACTCTCTGTCTAGATAAAGATGCACTCAGAGATGAATACGATGACCTATCGGACTTCAATGCTGTACAGATTCAAAGTGTAAGAGAGTGGGAAAAGCAATTTAAAGAAAAATAGGAGTACGTAGGTAGACGCCTATAACCAGGGGACGAACCATCAGAATACACAGATGAGGAAGCTTCCCCACCAAGGATCACGATGAGCGACGACGCAGCATCAGCTGGACCCGCGGCCGTTAGGACGTCTTGAGTTCAGCTGTGGTAGCTATAACCTCTCTTCCTCCTCTCTCTAAACTTTACTTTACTTTTCTCCTTTCCTTCACCCATCTCTAACTATCGCGTGTCGCTTCACAGGCAACACAACTAAGTTTTAGTCTTTCATTACTGCTATCCTCTTTGGTGTTGGTCACCTTAATTTTGCATTTTTGAGATCGTAGCAAAAGAACCAACACGAGTCTACTGAGCGGACCGTGACATTAAACGGACAAGCCGCCGCCCTGCCATGGATGAAGCCGCAGGATTGCTCCATGCAGGAGCTACGCGCGTTCCACGGAGCCCGCAACCCCCGCATCCTCCTGGCTGTCAACGGCAAAGTCTTCCATGTGACCAAAGGCAGCAAGTTCTACGGGCCTGAGGCTCCGTATGGAATCTTTGCTGGCAGAGATGCCTCCAGGGGACTAGCAACTTTCTGTCTAGATAAAGATGCACTCAGAGATGAATACGATGACCTATCGGACTTCAATGCTGTACAGATTCAAAGTGTAAGGGAGTGGGAAAAGCAATTTAAAGAAAAATACGACTACGTAGCTAGACTCCTAAAACCAGGGGAGGAACCATCAGAATACAAGATGACGAAGCTTCCCCACTAAGGATCACGATGAGCGACGACACAGCATCAGCTGGACCCGCGGCCGTTAGGATGTCTTGAGTTCAGCTGTGGTAGCTATAACCTCTCTTCCTCCTCTCTCTAAACTTTACTTTACTTTTCTCCTTTCCTTCACCCATCTCTAACTAGCGCGTGCCGCTTCACGGGCAACACAACTAAGTTTTACTCTTTCATTACTGCTATCCCCTTTGGTGTTGGTCACCTTAATTTTGCACTTTCCAGATCGTAGAAAACAAACCATCACGAGTCTACTGAGCGGACCGTGACATTAAACGGACAAGCCGCCGCCCTGCCATGGATGAAGCCGCTGGATTTCTCCATGCAGGAGCTACGGCGTTCCACGGGGCACGCAAACCTCGTATCCTCACTGCTGTCAACGGCAAAGTCTTCCATGTGACCAAAGGCAGCAAGTTCTACGGGCCCGAGGCTCCGTATGGAATATTTGCTGGCAGAGATGCCTCCAGGGGACTAGCAACTCTCTGTCTAGATAAAGATGCACTCAGAGATGAATACGATGACCTATCGGACTTCAATGCTGTGCAGATTCAAAGTGTAAGGGAGTGGGAAAAGCAATTTAAAGAAAAATAGACCTACGTAGCTAGACTCCTAAAACCAGGGGAGGAACCATCAGAATACAAGATGACGAAGCTTCCCCACTAAGGATCACGATGAGCGACGACGCAGCATCAGCTGGACCCGCGGCCGTTAGGACGTCTTGAGTTCAGCTGTGGTAGCTATAACCTCTCTTCCTCCTCTCTCTAAACTTTACTTTACTTTTCTCCTTTCCTTCACCCATCTCTAACTATCGCGTGTCGCTTCATGGGCAACACAACTAAGTTTTACTCTTTCATTACTGCTATCCCCTTTGGTGTTGGTCACCTTAATTTTGCACTTTCCAGATCGTAGAAAACTGTAGGAGTCTGGGCCACGCTGGGAGAAAGTTAGTGCAGACAGAAGAATGCAAGGACGAAGGCAAGGCCAGCAAAATAAGGCTGGCAAAAACACACAAGATAGCAGATAAGTGAGAAACACCTGTGGTCAGCAAAAGCACACAAGTCTGAGCAAAACAGGGTATGAGATAAGGGAGTTTTGGCAAGTTTTGGGCTTTACGTGCTAATTGCAATTAACCAATGCAAATGCTTGTAGAGGCGCGTGAACAGCGCGTGTAGATGACCTGTAGCCTATTAGAAGATAGATGAGTGCGTGTATGGAACTTAGTAGAGTATAAATGTAACCAGAAAAGGAATAGAAGAAAAACTAAAAAAAAAAAAACTACTAGAACAATAACTATAATAAAAGATGGACGACCTGATCATCACATTGGTGTTGCGTCGTTTCTGTTCCCGCACGGAGAAATAAGGACCCCGGCTACTGGTGACTCCGACAAATAATGACCCTGACGTGCCAACGTGCCAAAGTGCTGACGTGCCGGCATGCCGATGTGACCTGCTATCAATGTGAGTGATTTACTATTGACGTGATTTACGACGTGATAGAATCGTCGCTGATTCTGATAGAATCGCCTGAACAGAAGCCGGAGGAAGGCGGGGGCTGTCGGCCGGCGTTATCGGAGGTAAGCCGGGCTGCCCGAGTGAGGCAGGAGCGGATCCGCGCTAAGCCGGGAAAGTAGGGGCTTAGATACCGACAGCATGGGGCTCGCTGCATCAGCGACAGAAAAGGCTGCAGTTCGAACTTTGATGCAGCTCGCAGAGGAGACAGAGGTGGATCTCAAGGAAGGGGATTTGGCCACGCTGCTTCTCTGGTGTAGACGTAGGACATTAATCACTAATACTGATCAGTTGTATGATGAAGAAGTTTGGAAATCTATTGGGACTGATTTGTGGGAATCGATTCAAGCAGGGAAAAAGGAAGCGAGAAAATTAGCACCTACTTATCGAAAGGTGCAAGTGATATTGGAAGCAATGAAAGGTCGGGCTTGTGTTGCTGCTGCCGCTGCTCGCGCGATTGCTGCCGCTGAGTGGAAAGAGAGTACAAGGAGGAGAAAGAGAAGGAGGAAAAGAACTTGTTATTTGATGGTGTGCCTGCGTCCTCTAAAGTTGTGTGTCCCGTGTCAGAAAGGGAATTTTGGGCAGGTCCTAGGATTGAGATCGAACCCTGGGTGCCGCCAACAATGCCCTCTGCCCCACCTTTGCCTGGTTCACCTCCTCCTGGTACTTTGTCAAATTCCATAGACCCAGTTAAAGTGCCGCTCCCTATGGAGGTGGATGATGAGTCGTCTCGGGCAGCCTATCCTAAACCTCATTCTGAACACCTTGCTAGTCTGTTAAAACAACAAGAGAAAGCAATGTCTGACCTTTTGGATGAAATGCAACGGCTAGATCGTGGGTCAGCCAAACAGGCTATTCATGAGGCGTATAGAAAGGCTCATCAAGCCATAAGGGATGGTTTGAAAGCAGTCGAAGAGAGCGTCTGTGCGCCAGAAGCTAGGGGTGTGCCCGGTGGGCAAAATAATTCTGAGAGACCCCCACAAGAGACTCAGATTACTGAGGAGGAATTGAGAGAGAAGGAAAAAAGAGCCAGAGCTTGGGTAATGCAGCTGTTAGAGGACAGAGAGATGACTCCAGAAGAGGCGGATAGTTATCTGAGAGGTAAATTTGGAAATGGGCTTACATCAAAGGAACGGCAAGCATACGCAAAATATAAACAGGTAGAGAACGGAGAAGGGGAAGTTAGTTCAACGACTCCATTAAAACAGGTTGCTGGATGGCTGCAGGGCAAAGACGAAAGAAAAGGACCTGAAAACAATGCCGCTTCTTCGGCATCCGGTCCTTCCGCGCCTGATCCGCCCCCCCCACAGGACCCTAATTATACTGTCGGGCAGAGATGGAGGGGGGTGATTGAACATGCAGTTATAGAAGGGCAGATGCTGCCACCTATGTCATGGCAATGCCAGTTGTCGTGCAAGGAAACCAGCGGGTGTGGCATCCATTTGACTGGAAGACTGTGACTCAGTTACAAAGAACAGTCATGGACTTTGGGTATGATAACAAACAAGTTATGACCGTGATACAATCCTTCTTTCGCAACCAAGATTTAGTGCCAACTGATATCAGAGCACTTTTGGAGATTATTCTTCCCCCTACTGCTTTTATGCTGTTTAAAGAAAGATGGCATGAAAAATGTGAGATTTCAATGGTAAACAACCTCCATCAGTTGGATGGACATGATCCTTTAAGATTTGTTACACTTGATCAACTTATGGGGACAGGACAGTATTGTAATGGAGCAGCACAGGCAGCCTTGCACCCTCGTATAACACAACACTCTCAGGCACTGGCCTTAGAGGCACTTCAAGAGCTGCCTCAAATTGGAAAACCGAGACTGCCTTATCATCAAGTGAAGCAAAAGCCGGATGAGCCATATATGCAATTTATTGATCGATTGAAAGAGGCACTGGATACTGCACCTAATCTTACACCTGATGCTAAAACAGCAGTGGGGAAAGATTTGGCATATCAAAATGCAAATCAAAGATGCCAACAAGTGATTGCCAGTCTCCCACGAGGTGCTACCCTGACACAGATGGTTGAGGCATGTTCACGATTGCCATCATTATTGGAAGAGCAAGAAAAGGCTACTATCCACGCAAGAGCCCTTGCTGCAGCTTTAAGACCTGTTACAAGTCAGGGAAAAGGAGATCCTAGACTTAAAAATGCTAGGAAAAAGGAAGGATGTTTTTTGTGTGGTAAACCTGATCATTTTAAGCGACAATGTCCTCAGGCAAAGAAAGCTACCATAACAGAGCCATTTGCTGGTACCTGTAACCGATGTGATAAATTTGGGCATAAGGCCAGCGAGTGTCGATCAAAATTCAAGAAAGACAGGAGCCCCTTGCCGGGAAACTCCTCGCAGAGTGCCTTTCCGGGGGGCGCCAAGACACTCAAATTCCCCCAAGTGGCGGCTGCCTTGACGAGCTTTCAGCAGCCACCCGAGGAAGTGCAGGCCTCGATCTGGCCGTGGGAGTCGACATCACAATAGTAGATGATTAGTGCATGTAGTTCCTTCCGCAGTTACAGGACCGTTAGGACATAGACTTAGTGCATTATTGATAGGACGATCCTCAGCATCGAAGCAAGGAATTATGATTATTCCTGGATTAATTAATTCTGATTATACTGGACAAATTGGGATAATGGTGAGAATTCTAAACCCTCCAGCCACATTGCATAAAGGTGATCGTATTGCTCAATTAATTCCGTTTCAAGCACATGTTATTAAGAGTCAAGATCGCGAAAGAGGAGATCAAGGATTTGGGTCTACTGGACCAGTGACTGTTGCCTTTTCACAACTGATCACCAACAATAAGCCTATGAGAACAGTCACAGTACTTGGGAATGATGGAGTTAAGATCCGCTCTGAACAGGTCATGCTTGACACTGGAGCTGATGTCACCATTATACCATATGCTGCATGGCCACCTTCTTGGCCTTTGATTATGGCATCCAACATGGTTGTAGGAATTGGAGGAGCATCCCCTACACAGCAAAGTGCACATTTTGTTACCATTATAGATGACAAAGAAGGTCTCAGAGCACAAGTGAAACCATATGTACTACATACGACACTCTGGTTATTAGGGCGAGATGTCTTGTCTCAGTGGGGATGTGTGTTACAAACACCTTTTTAGAGGCGGCCATTGTAGCGAGCGACCCCCGTCCTGTTTTAAAACTGAACTGGTTAACTAATACTCCTGTATGGGTGGAGCAATGGCCGCTACCAACTGAGAAGCTCGCTCATTTAAGGGATCTCGTGCAAGAACAATTGAATGCTGGACACCTTGTCCCTTCTACCAGTCCGTGGAATACACCTGTGTTTACCATCAAAAAGAAGTCTGGAAAATGGAGACTGTTACAAGATCTGCGAGCAGTTAATGCAGTTCTGCAGGACATGGGAGCACTTCAGCCAGGATTACCCAATCCATCCATGCTCCCTCAGGGCTGGGACATTGTAGTTATTGATTTGAAAGATTGTTTCTTTACAATACCTTTGCATCCAGAGGATTATGAAAAATTTGCCTTCTCTGTCCCTTCTACAAATAGAGCAAAACCTTCTGAGAGATATCATTGGGTAGTGTTACCACAGGGCATGAAAAATTCTCCCACAATATGTCAATGGTATGTGGATTTAGCTCTACGACCCTTTCGAGATCATATCAACTGTATTTTGTATCACTATATGGATGATTTGTTGCTTTGCCAAAAAACACCCATTTCTGAAGAACTGATTCAGGAACTGATAGAAGTTCTAAATATAATGGGACTTGTTGTGGCCCCTGAAAAGGTACAACGGACTGAGCCATGGAAATACCTAGGGATGACTTTAACTGAATCTACTGTTAGGCCACAGAAGCTATCAATAACACAGAAAGTGGAAACATTAAATGATCTACAGAAATTGGTGGGAGATATTCAGTGGATCCGCAGTATTTGTGGCATTACTAACACAGATTTACAGCCTTTATTTAAGTTGTTGCAAGGAAATTGTAATCCTCAAGAACCTAGGTCTCTAACAGCGTCAGCTAAACACGCCCTGGATAATATTTCCCTGAAATTGAGTGTTAATTCTGCAGCTCGTATTGACCCTGTTCAAGCATTACAATTGTTTGTATATAATACAGAGTCAGAAGTATCAGCTTTTTTAGGACAGTGGTGTGAACAACAGTCTAATCCCCTCAGAATTATTGAATGGTTATTTTTATTGGCCAGAGGACATAGAACAATAACATCACGTGTGGATGCGATAGCAAGTATTATCCGAAAAGGTGTTCAGAGAGCAGTATCTATTGCTGGAAAGGAACCGGATTGTGGAGCAGTTTGCTAACAACTGGCTACGTGAGAAAGGGCATAGCACCGAGGAACTGCTGACAACGGCGACATGATGGGAAAATACCGAAAAGTATCAAAGAAGAACAAAGAACAGAAGCAAGACTATGTACAAGGCCTTGCAGAAATCATAAGGGGAGGGATTGGTATTTAACCTTAGCAACCTATGTATCTAACCTTAGCAACCTATAAGGAGCTCGTTTTTGCAATATGTATGAACTGATTATTGTAGATATAAAAGGAGTGTGAGTACTAATAAAGTTGAGCCTTTGTGCATTAAATGATGGCTGGGCTCCCGCTGCGTTCTTTCAACAAGTGGTGACCCCGACGTGATACGTGCCAAAGGACGTATAAGGCGCCACGAAGGATAAAGACCAGTGAAGGTGGTTCAGGTCCTTAAGCAGCGAGGACGGCGAAAGGCGACTGAAATAAGAGAAAAGGCCCGCGCCCTGGGTGTCATAAGAGGTGAACCCTGCTGATACGTGCTGCCGAGACCTGGAAAGGCTGCAACGGAAAAATTCAGGTATGGACAGGCAAGCAGCATATGATTTATTTGCATCCTGGCTGACACAACGCCGGGTTGAGGGAATAGATGTAAAAAAGGATCTTCAGGGGCTTTTAGCTTATGGGGTAGAGCAAGGTTGTTTTATTAATCCACATGCAGTTCATGAGTTATCGGAATGGCGAAAATTTGGAGATAAGTTATGGGAATTAATATTGAATGATGATAAGACAGCAAAAAAGTTGGGAAAGTTATGGAGGATGGTTCATAATGAATTGCTAAGGTATCAGGCGGAAAAAAGAGCTGCACAGGGCGCAGTTGCGGCAAAAGAGAAAAACACCAGATATGGGGAGGAGGAAACTAGGTGGCCATTACCGCCTACGTTTCGTGAGCTTGTTTTACCACCTTTACGTTCCGAAGAGACGGGACAGGAAAGCTCAGAACGAGTTCTCCCTACCGATCCCCCCGCCCCCGCCCTGAGTAGCCCTGACGCATCCAGCCACACTGTGACGCCGGAAAGCGAGAATTCTACTCCTGGCTCAGAAGATGGGCTGGGGATAGAGATCGCTAAAGAAAGGTGTCGGGCTTGGAATGCATTGGCACGAGAGGGGTTAGAAAAAGGGGATGAGGCGATGACTCAGATGGCGACAGCAATGGCTTTTCCAGTTCAGTTTCAGCCGAACCCAGCTGGTGGAATAAATGCTACTGTTACGGCATTAGATTGGAAGCTTTTGTCACAATTGCGCTCTACAGTGAGTTCTTATGGTGTTACTGGTGAACCGGTTCGTCAAATGTTAGATTATCTCTGGAGCACTCAACTTCTTTTGCCTGCAGATTGCCGGGGTATAGCAAAGTTAATTTTCTCTCCTAGTCAGTTGTTGTTGTTTAATGCGCATTGGCAAGCGAGAGTATTAGAATCGGTAGCGATACAGCGGCAAGCAGGAGATCCATTACAAGGGATTACAATGGATGAATTAATGGGGTTAGGACCTTATGCTAGAGTAGAAACTCAAGCACTGCTCGGTCCGGATAAAGTGAGAGAGGCAATGAGGTTAGTGAGAGAAGCCATAGAGCAAGTGAAAGAGCCAGGCGGAGTTCCAATGTATATGGGAATTAAGCAAGGGAGAGAAGAAACTTTGGGCAGTTTTGTAGATAAGTTGGTAAATGCAATTGAAAGAGCAAGAGTATCTAGCTACATGCAGGGTGCTCTCTTAAAACAATGTATTTTGCAAAATGGCAATCCTGCTACAAAGAGTTTATTGAATACATTAGGGGCAAATTGGACTGTAGAGGAGGCACTTGAAAAGGCGTCATCGATACCCACTGGACCTCAGGCTTTTCTTGTAGAGGCAATAAAGAAATTAGGGGAAGGAATGAAAGAACAGGCTCAGGCTACTCAAAGTCAGGTTATGGCAGCCCTTGCGCCTCTCCAGACTTCGGCAGCAGCAACAGTTAGAGTGCAAACACCTCAAAAGGGGCAGCTGCGGTGTTACCGATGCGGAGCTCCAGGGCATGTACGAAAGAGTTGTACAGCCAGAAATGTATGGTGTCAAACTTGCCGATCCAACTCCCATAATGAGGGGGCTTGCCGCAGACGGTCGGGAAACTCCACACGGAGCGCGTTCGCCGGCCGCCGCGCGACGACGAAAATTGCAGCCGCAGCGCAGTCCTTCAACCCGCCACCTGGGGAAGTCTCGGGTTGGACCTGGCAGCAGCAGTAGATGTTACCCTGTTAACAAATAATCCTCAAACAATATCTACGAATGTACGAGGACCTATCATTATTAATGGGAGAGCCATGGGAGCTTTATTATTAGGAAGATCATCGGCATCACAATGTGGACTATTTGTTTTACCAGGAGTTATCGATGCAGATTATGAAGGTGAAATCTATATTATGGCATATACACTGAATCCACCAGTAAAGATTGCACAGGGACAACGGATTGCACAGCTGGTGCCCCTGCCACAAGTGACTCAAACAATACGACCAGTGACTGAAGAGAGTCGCGGAAACAAAGGCTTCGGATCTACAGGAAGCCTGACCCTGCTAACACTGAATCTGAGTACGAGACCCAGAAAGACTGTTCACCTGTCATTTCAAGGTAACGCAATAACTGTGGAAGGGTTGTTAGACACAGGCGCAGATTCCAGCGTACTGTCGCCTTCTTCTTGGCCACAAGGCTGGCCGTTACAAGAGCACACCACCACCATCACTGGCGTGGGTGGTTTAACTTTAGCTAATCGAACGCCGCCCCTACAATTAACAATTGAAGGACAAACAGTCACAGCGGTGCTTGCTGTAGTGCAATTACCTCCAGGGGTAAACTGTTTAATTGGAAGAGATGTGCTAGCACAAATGGGAATAGTTTTGACAAACGATCACCATTTATTCTAATGGCCATTGCTTGGACTTTCCCGATCCCTATGACTTGGACATCTGACGATCCAATATGGGTAAAGCAATGGCCACTAAAAAGGGAAAGTCTTGAGCAAGCACACCTGCTAGTACAAGAACAATATCAGCAAGGACATTTAAGATTATCTACTAGTCCTTGGAATACTCCGATATTTGTCATAAAAAAGAAATCAGGCAAATATCGACTTTTGCATGACCTTAGGGAAGTAAACAAACAAATGGAACCAATGGGGGCTTTACAACCAGGTATGCCGAATCCAGCTATGTTACCTTATGAATGGCCTATATTGATTGTGGACTTAAAAGATTGTTTCTTTACGATTCCACTTCATGAAAAGGACATGCGCCGATTTGCTTTCACTTTACCAACAATAAATAGAGAAGGGCCAGATCAACGGTTTGAATGGACAGTTTTACCACAAGGAATGAGAAATAGTCCAACTTTATGTCAGATTTTTGTAGATGCAGCCTTACAGCCATTACGTCAAAAATGGACTAATGTTATAATTTATCACTATATGGATGATATATTATTTGCACAGAAAGAACCATTTACAGAAACACAGATAAAAGAAATTGTAAACACCCTTGCAAAGCAAAGATTGGTAATTGCACCAGAAAAGACACAAAAAACAGCTCCATGGAAGTATTTGGGATTGTCTTTGATGAAACAAATAGTAACACCACAAAAATTGACAATTAATCCTGAAATCTCAACACTGCACGATGCTCAGAAGCTATTAGGAGATTTACAATGGCTAAAACCTATAGTGGGCATCCCAAACGAACTTTTACAGCAATTACGACCACTGTTAAAAGGAAATGACCCTGCACAGGTGGTGTCTTTATCAGCAGACCAGAAGCGAGTGCTACAACAGATTATGGACCGTATTACTTCTGGACAAGTGCGTCGGAGAGATGCTGAGCTCCCCCTGGACATACTTGTGTGGATGGGTTCACAGCATTTGCTTGGAGCTATTACGCAGTCTAAAAAGAAAACGGGGGAGACATGGGTGCTAGAATGGATCACGCCAGCATTACAACAATCAAAATCTTTACTTCAAAAAATTGAGGCACTGGCAAATTTAGTAAAGAAAGGTCGTGTGCGAGTTATTCAAATAAGTGGAAGAGAACCTCAATTCATATACTGTCCAATGCAGAAGGAAACCATGCAATGGTACCTGGCAAATAGCACAGCATTGCAGGAAGCCATGTTAAATGGGCCAATGATGTTGTCAACTGATCAATTATCTATGGAACCTTTGAGATGGTTAGGACAATTACATTGGATTGAACAGCCAAAAAGACAACAGGCGCCGATTCCGAATGCCATCACAGTTTATACAGATGCAGGAAAGAAATCTCAGACAGCAGCTATAACGTGGCAGGAAGATAATACATGGAAACACGAGATATTAAAAGCCACAGCACAAGACACACTACAAACTTTGGAACTGTTGGCAGTAGTTTGGGCGATGGTTAAGTTTAATGGACCATTGAATATTGTAACTGATTCTATGTATGTAGCAGGAATAGTAGCAAGGATAGAAGATGCAGAAGTCAGGGAAGTACAAAATAAGCGTCTCTATGAGTTGTTCTTACAATTACAGAGGGCCATAAAAATAAGGGAACAACCGTATGCTGTAATCCATGTTAGGAGTCATAAATGGGATATAGGACTTGGGGAAGGTAATGCTCGAGCGGACAAGTTGGTATCCACTGTTGTACATGTTCCCATGCCGAAAGACAAATTGGCAAAAGAAGCACATGACATATTCCACCAGAATGCAAAAGGGCTAAAAACACAGTTTGGCATCACAATGGCGGAGGCAACGGCCATAGTAAAAACATGCCCTGTTTGTAGTTTTCACAATAAAGGGGTTGGTATTGGAATAGGAGTCAATCCTAGAGGGACGAAATCTAATGAAGTATGGCAAATGGATGTGACTCACATACAAAGCTTTGGTAGACTTAAATATGTACATGTTACTATAGATACTTATAGCAAATATATATGGGCCTCTGCACAGAGTGGGGAAAAGGCCATACAGGTAATCAGACATTTAACATGTTGTTTTGCAATAATGGGAGTCCCGAATACTATAAAGACAGACAATGGACCAGCATATGTCGGAAGTCGAATGCAGAGATTTTTAAACAAGTGGGGAGTGAAGCATGTAACAGGGATACCGCATTCTCCCACAGGACAGGCCATAGTTGAGAGAGCAAATGGTACCTTGAAACGTTATGTAACAAAATATCAGGAAATACAGGATGTACAAGAAAGATTAGCAAAAACATTATTTGTAATGAATCACTTGTGTATATTTGGAGACGCAGAACAACCACCAGCTATGTTACATTATGAAAAGGCAAAAGTAAGTGAGGGAAGGAAAGAGATATGGGTAAATTATAAGGATCCAAAAGATGGATTGTGGAAAGGACCAGCTAAAGTAGTAATATGGGGAAGGGGATATCTTTGTGTTTCTACACCAACAGGCACTGTATGGGTTCCAGCGAGATGGGCGAAACCTGCCGCACCTCCCAATGACGCCGGAAGAGAGACAAGCTCATCGACAGCGACTGAAGATTCAGCCGGTTCTAGCGTGGATTGAGAGTCAACTCGGACATCCACTTTACTGGGCAACGCTGTCAGATGTTTGGAGAATTATTGAATGGTTAAATGTCAGTGTGACAAGTGTTAGTCACGCTTGCTTAGGCTGCCAGAGTCAAGACCATAAGGCCTGGGTAAAACTATTCTGTGGGGGGTGTGAGAAAAGATATTGGATACATCAATCACAGCTATATTTTGGGTCAAGGTGCATTAATTGTCGTAATGCATGGATTCATGAGAATCCACTGAAGGCACTTGCAAGGTTAACGGGACAGCCAGCTCAAGAGTGTCTATATCTGTGGGAAAATCAGGAGTCATTGTACTTGTCAGCGGCTGTTTGGTGGTTACAGCATCACAAACAGCGGTTACTGCAAGAATCAAAATCTGTGTACTTACAGACTGAGTGTTTCATACATAGTACTATCCCTACATGGATACAGGTTACTCCCCGTAGGTGGGGACAGATGCAGAGACGATATCTAACAATAGGGAAAAAGGTAAAACAATGAAACAAAGAGGTATAATTTGTCTTTACATCCTCACACTAAGTGGAGCAATAGATGCATTGATGAGGTTTAATCAGCCAAGGGAAAATGTGTGGGTAACGTTGGCCAACTTGACAGGACAGTCATCACTCTGTTTGGCTTTAGGAAGTATCAACCATCCATTCCGTACTTGTTTGGTTGGACTTCCAGTGTGGAAACCTGGAGAGTTTTGTAGTTATGTTGTGAATCAGACACTATGCAGTGCGGCTTATACAGAGGATGATGGGAAACATCAGTGTGAGCTTATATTATCACTAAATACAACATTAGAATCCCCACCTGAGGAATTAGAACTTTTTGGAAGTGCAAATGCTAGCATAACAACTAAAAGAACTGGAAAATGGGTCAGTTTTCTGCCAAAAAGGCAGGAACACCTTAATACACACAGGAAGATGTGGGCTTCATTAGATTCAGCATTAGACCCTGGTAGTGTGTATGAGCAACTATATTCAAGCTGTAATGGTAGCAACATAACAACAGCAAGAGATCTACCAACAGGAATCTTTTTAATATGTGGTGACAGAGCCTGGAATGGTATACCGATACAACCACAGGGAGGTCCTTGTTACCTGGGACGACTAAGTTTATTTCACCCGAATATGTCTGCCTTGATGAAACTTACTAACAGAACCAGGACGCAGCGGTCCATACATGAACTAGATTGTAGTGGGATAGGAGAGCCACGATTCTGGACAGAATTTACACAGGTGTTAGTTGCAACTATTTTGCCAGGAGGAGCGGCTAATAAAGCCATGAACTTAGCAAAACAGATAGGATGTTGGGCAAAAGATGAGCTTAATCGCACTTCTGAAATTTTAGATCGGCTTACAGCAGATGTAGAAAGTGTTAACCATGCAGTGTTACAAAATAGAGCAGCTATTGATTTTTTGCTTTTAGCACAAGGCCATGGATGTGAGGAATTTGAAGGAATGTGTTGCATGAACCTGACAGACAATTATTCTTCAGTCCATGCAAAGATTAAGAAATTACAAGAAGGTCTACACAGCTTGAAACAGGTAGATGGATTAGGGATTGAAAGCTGGTTAAAAGAATGGGGACTTTCAGGATGGTTAATATCTCTGATCAAGTCTATAGGGGTAGTGATCTTGGTAATTGTGGTTATACTTTTGATGTTGCCATGTATTGTCAGTCTTCTGCAAAGGGCCCTGCGGAAGACTGCCTCTGCAATATTTTTAGCACAAGTGCAAAAAGAAAACGGGGGAGATGTGGAGCAGTTTGCTAACAACTGGCTACGTGAGAAAGGGCATAGCACCGAGGAACTGCTGACAACGGCGACATGATGGGAAAATATCGAAAAGTATCAAAGAAGAACAAAGAACAGAAGCAAGACTATGTACAAGGCCTTGCAGAAATCATAAGGGAACGATTGGTATTTAACCTTAGCAACCTATGTATCTAACCTTAGCAACCTATAAGGAGCTCGTTTTTGCAATATGTATGAACTGATTATTGTAGATATAAAAGGAGTGTGAGTACTAATAAAGTTGAGCCTTTGTGCATTAAATGATGGCTGGGATCGAGTAGTTGTGCCGTATGCACTAGACCTAATTCAGGCTATGTGTGAATCATCTATGTCCTTCTCACTGGCTGTGATGAACAAATCCTATCAAATTGACAACCATTATCCAAAGCACCCACTATTTAAAACTGCTTTAACAATGACTGCTGTTCCTGTCATTAGTCGACAACCTTTACAGGCTTTAACAGTATTTACAGATGCCAGCAGCAAGACCAAAATGGCAGGATTTGTTTGGAAGGAGAATGGAATATGGCAATCAGAACGTTTTGTTTGCGATATATCTGTACAGATTTTGGAGCTTAAAGCGGTGATTGCTGTGCTTAACCGCTGGAACATTCAAGATTTAAACATTGTGACTGATTCTTTATATGTGGCAGGTGTAGTACAACGAATCGAAAGGGCCTTGTTAGGACATGTAAACAATCCCACCCTTTTTCAGGCTTTTGTCGACTTACGAAATACTGTTAATCATCGCACGCATCGGGTTTTTATCATGCATATAAAGAGCCATACTAGGCTCCCTGGAGGTCTTGTAGAAGGCAACGCTCGAGCTGATCAGTTGGTTGCCGCTTTAGCAGACAAGCATAACATTGTTCAAGAAGCCTATAAATCTCATGCCTTTTTTCACCAGTCTGCAACTGCATTACGTAAGCAATTTAACATCCCTAAGACCCAAGCACGGGCGATAGTGGCTGCTTGTCCAGACTGTGCCACTCTCACACCGCTACAGGACGGTGGTGCGAATCCTCGTGGCTTACAGCCACGGGAAGTTTGGCAAACTGATATCACTGTATTTCCGCCTTTTGGGCGTCTTCGCTACTTACATGTGTCAGTGGATACCTGTTCCTCATTTATATGGGCCTCTGCTCATGCTTCTGCCTCGGCAGCAGCAGCTCGTCAACATTGGACGCAAGCAATTGCGGTTATGGGGTGTCCAAAGAAAATTAAAACTGATAATGGTCCCGCATATCGGGCAGCCTCCACCACTGCCTTTTTACAACATTGGGGAATTCAGCTTCTCCATGGAGTACCACACAACTCTACTGGGCAAGCAATCGTTGAGCGCGCCCATCGTATATTGAAACATCACCTTGTTATTTTGAAAAAACAGGGGGAGACGGGGGGTTCCCCTCATGAGATATTGGCAAAAACATTATTTGTTTTAAATTGGCTTAATATACGCGGAGGGCAAGATGAACCGCCTGCGCGAATACATATGCAAACAAACAAGCATGATTATTCTTTTCAAAAGGTTCAAGTGCAATTGTATTCCCCTCAATCTGGGCAATGGGAGGGACCTATGCAGTTGCTAACTTGGGGAAGAGGTTATGCTTGTGTTTCCACAGGTAGTGATCCACCCAAATGGGTCCCCGCAAAGTGGGTGAAACCATGGATCGCAAAGAATGACGACACCAACCCTGCATCCCGAGGCACTCCAGAGACACCAACATCGATTGAACTTGGTCCTGACGCCGTTGTTAACGGCACTACATCCAGCGAACAGTGAAGTTCTGTGTCTTTTACCAAATCTGTAGTCATTTTATGCGGATATTCGAACACAGCCGCTCACCATAAAACAGCTTGAAGAACATGACACAGCTAGTACGGAACATGGTCTAAACTGTCGACCTTGGGTTTTTATACATTGTGCATGGTGTGACAGGGGAACTTGGAGAGTCACACGTGCGCATGATCGGGAAAGTGTGTATAAATGTCACTTGTGTGCTGACCGGATTATCTTTTACCGAAGCAGATTGGTTGTCTGATTTTATAGGTAGGTCAGTATATCAGCGATTAGCTGTTAGTACAGAAGGACAGATTACAGTTTTAGAGAACAACAGCAGTTTTCTAGGGCTTTAAGCCTAATTGAAGATCTTGGGCAAAGAGTTTTAGCAGAAATTAGTTTTGAGTTTTGTAAACGCTTAGCTTTGCAATGTATTAGGCAAAATAATAAGGTAGTGGATAGAAGCTGTGGTGTTGGAATAAACGTTCCTCGAAGTTGGCAGGTGCACAAGGATAAGATCACGCGGACCTGTTCGAACCTTTGACGACACCTGCAACGACAACGTGCGGCTACCTTCATTAGCCACTGTTATAGCTACTTCTTTCTTCTTTCCGCAAGGAATGGCTGCCATAAATGCAAAAATATATATGTAGATTAGCATGTTGGAGTGAAAAGCAATTTAATCTAACTTCGCAAATGCTGAGTGCGCTGATTACTGATGTTGATAGTGTTAGGCATGCTGCTTTGCAAAATCACGCTGCTGTAGATTTTTATTATTGGCACATGGGCATAGATGTGAAGATTTTGAAGGAATGTTTTGCTTTAATTTGTCTGACCATTCACAGAGCATACACCAACGATTAGCGAAAATGCAACATAACAGGAAACATATTACAGAGGGACATGGCTCCTTTTCAGATTGGCTCATTGATCTCAGACTGAGAGGTTGGTTACAAACATTGGTCAAAGGAACATTGATGGTACTGATGGTATTGCTGCTTTTGATGTTGATTCTTCCTTGCTTGTTCCAATGTTTGCAGAGTATGCTGCAAAGTCTGGTTGAGCAAATAAAAAATAAAAAAAAAAAAAAAAAAAGGGGGAGATGTAGGAGTCTGGGCCGCGCTGGGAGAAAGTTAGTGCAGACAGAAGAATGCAAGGACGAAGACAAGGCCAGCAAAATAAGGCTGGCAAAAACACACAAGATAGCAGATAAGTGAGAAACACCTGTGGTCAGCAAAAGCACACAAGTCTGAGCAAAACAGGGTATGAGATAAGGGAGTTTTGGCAAGTTTTGGGCTTTACGTGCTAATTGCAATTAACCAATGCAAATGCTTGTAGAGGCGCGTGAACAGCGCGTGTAGATGACCTGTAGCCTATTAGAAGATAGATGAGTGCGTGTATGGAACTTAGTAGAGTATAAATGTAACCAGAAAAGGAATAGAAGAAAAACTAAAAAAAAAAAACTACTAGAACAATAACTATAATAAAAGATGGACGACCTGATCATCACATTGGTGTTGCGTCGTTTCTGTTCCCGCACGGAGAAATAAGGACCCCGGCTAATGGTGACTCCGACAGAAAACGAACCATCACGAGTCTACTAAGCGGACCGTGACATTAAACGGACAAGCCGCCGCCCTGCCATGGATGAAGCCGCGGGATTGCTCCATGGAGGAGCTACGGCGTTCCACGGGGCACGCAAACCTCGTATCCTCACTGCTGTCAACGGCAAAGTCTTCCATGTGACCAAAGGCAGCAAGTTCTATGGGCCCGAGGCTCCGTATGGAATATTTGCTGGCAGAGATGCCTCCAGGGGACTAGCAACTTTCTGCCTAGATAAAGATGCACTCAGAGATGAATACGATGACCTATCGGACTTCAATGCTGTACAGATTCAAAGTGTAAGACAGTGGGAAAAGCAATTTAAAGAAAAATACGACTACGTAGCTAGACTCCTAAAATCAGGGGAGGAACCATCAGAATACAAGATGACGAAGCTTCCCCACTAAGGATCATGATGAGCGACGACGCAGCATCAGCTGGACCCGCGGCCGTTAGGATGTCTTGAGATCAGTGGTGGCAGCTATAACCTCTCTTCCTCCTCTCTCTAAACTTTAATTTACTTTTCTCCTTTCTTTCACCCATCTCTAACTAGCACGTGCCGCTTCACGAGCAACACAACTAAGTTTTACTCTTTGATTACTGCTATCCCCTTTGGTGTTGGTCACCTTAATTTTGCACTTTCCAGATCGTAGAAAACGAACCAACGACATTAAACAGACAGGCCGCCGCCCTGCCATGGATGAAGCCGCGGGATTTCTCCATGGAGGAGCTACGTGCGTTCCACGGGGCCCGCAACCCCCGCATCCTCCTGGCTGTCAACGGCAAAGTCTTCCACGTGACCAAAGGCAGCAAGTTCTACGGGCCCGAGGCTCCGTATGGAATATTTGCTGGCAGAGATGCCTCCAGGGGACTAGCAACTCTCTGTTTAGATACAGATGCACTCAGAGATGAATACAATGACCTATCGGACTTCAATGCTGTACAGATTCAAAGTGTAAGAGAGTGGGAAAAGCAATTTAAAGAAAAATATGTCTACGTAGGTAGACTCCGAAAACCAGGGGAGGAACCATCAGAATACAAGATGACGAAGCTTCCCCACTAAGGATCACGATGAGCGACGACGCAGCATCAGCTGGACCCGCGGCCGTTAGGACGTCTTGAGATCAGTGGTGGCAGCTATAACCTCTCTTCCTCCTCTCTCTAAACTTTACTTTACTTTTCTCCTTTCCTTCACCCATCTCTAACTATCGCGCGCCGCTTCATGGGCAACACAACTAAGTTTTACTCTTTCATTACTGCTATCCCCTTTGGTGTTGGTCACCTTAATTTTGCACTTTCCAGATCGTAGCAAATGAACCATCACGAGTCTACTGAGCGGACTGTGACATTAAACGAACAGGCCGCCGCCCTGCCATGGATGAAGCCGCGGGATTGCTCCATGGAGGAGCTACACGCGTTCGACAGGGCACACAAACCTCGTATCCTCACGGCTGTCAACGGCAAAGTCTTCCACGTGACCAAAGGCAGCAAGTTCTACGGGCCCGAGGCTCCGTATGGAATATTTGCTGGCAGAGATGCCTCCAGGGGACTAGCAACTTTCTGTCTAGATGAAGATGCACTCAGAGATGAATACGATGACCTATCGGACTTCAATGCTGTACAGATTCAAAGCGTAAGAGAGTGGGAAAAGCAATTAAAGGAAAAATATGACTACGTAGGTAGACTCCGAAAACCAGGGGAGGAACCATCAGAATACAAGATGACGAAGCTTCCCCACTAAGGATCACGATGAGCGACGATGCAGCATCAGCTGGACCCGCGGCCGTTAGGACGTCTTGAGTTCAGTGGTGGCAGCTATAACCTCTCTTCCTCCTCTCTCTAAACTTTACTTTACTTTTCTCCTTTCCTTCACCCATCTCTAACTATCGCGTGCCACTTCACGGGCAACACAACTAAGTTTGAGTCTTTCATTACTGCTATCCCCTTTGGTGTTGGTCACCTGAATTTTGCACTTTCCAGATCGTAGCAAACGAACCATCACGAGTCTACTGAGCGGACTGTGACATTAAACGAACAGGCCGCCGCCCTGCCATGGATGAAGCCGCGGGATTGCTCCATGGAGGAGCTACACGCGTTCGACAGGGCACACAAACCTCGTATCCTCACGGCTGTCAACGGCAAAGTCTTCCACGTGACCAAAGGCAGCAAGTTTTATGGGCCCGACGCTCCGTATGGAATATTTGCTGGCAGAGATGCCTCCAGGGGACTAGCAACTTTCTGCCTAGATGAAGATGCACTCAGAGATGAATATGATGACCTATCGGACTTAAATGCTGTACAAAGTGTAAGAGAGTGGGAAAAGCAATTTAAAGAAAAATATGACTACGTAGGTAGACTCCTAAAACCAGGGGAGGAACCATCAGAATACACAGATGAGGAAGCTTCCCCACCAAGCATCACAACGAACAAAGACGCAGCATCAGCTGGACCCGCGGCCGTTAGGACATCTTGAGTTCAGCTGTGGTAGCTATAACCTCTCTTCCTCCTCTCTCTAAACTTTACTTTTCTCCTTTCTTTCACCCATCTCTAACTATCGCGTGCCGCTTCACAGGCAACACAATAAAGTTTTAGTCTTTGATTACTGCTACCCCCTTTGGAGTTGGTCACCTTAATTTTGCACTTTTGGATCGTAGCATACTAACCATCATGACTCTACTGAGCGGACCGTGACATTAAACAGACAGGCCGCCACCCTGCACAGGTGAAGCTGCGGGATTTCTCCCTGGAGCAGCTGCGCGAGTTCGACGGGGCTCGTAACCCACGCCTCCTGGCTGTCAACGGCAAAGTCTTCCACGTGACCAAAGGCAGCAAGTTCCACGGGCCCGAGGCTGCTCCGTATGGAATATTTGCTGGCAGAGATGCCTCCAGGGGACTAGCAACTTTCTGTCTAGATGAAGATGCACTCAGAGATGAATACGATGACCTATCGGACTTCAATGCTGTACAGATTCAAAATGTAAGAGAGTGGGAAAAGGAATTCAAGGAAAAATATGAGTACGTAGGTAGACTCCTAAAACCAGGGGAGGAACCATCAGAATACAAGATGACGAAGCGTCCCCACTAAGGATCACGATGAGCGACGACGCAGCATCAGCTGGACCCGCGGCCGTTAGGACGTCTTGAGTTCAGCTGTGGTAGCTATAACCTCTCTTCCTCCTCTCTCTAAACTTTACTTTACTTTTCTCCTTTCCTTCACCCATCTCTAACTATCGTGTTCCGCTTCACGGGCAACACAATAAAGTTTTACTCTTTGGTTACTGCTATCCCCTTTGCTGTTGGTCACCTCTGTTTTACACTTTTGAGATTGTAGCAAATGAACCACCACCAGTCCACCGAGTGGACCATGACACCCCCCTCCCAGCTGCTCTGGGGAGGAACAGCCCTGCTGTCCGTGTGCTCCAGCTGCTGGGGCTGTAGCACAGCTGCAGAAAGGGCCCCTGGGAGTGGGGGGGAAGCAGAGGCTTCAGTCTGATGCCTTCTGCTTCTGCTAGAAAACCCCATCGCACCTTGAGAAGTGAACCTGACCCCAGAGGTCTGGGTTTTCCCACTGCGGGGGGTGGAAAACAGCCCGACCCCTGGTTGGTGGCAAGCAGCTGTGATACCGGTTCTCCTGTCTCTGCAGCTATCAAGAGAAGAGCGAGCTCTGGCTGGACGCCATCCTCAGGTAAGTCCCGCTGCAGTAGCAAACCTCTGGCGCCAGCATGGCAGTCAATGGGATGCTCCAGTTCTGCTGAAAGGCAGCTCGAGAGCCTGGGGAGAGGTACCCCCACTGCTGGGGCAGAGGCGGGGCAGCGCTGGTCGAGTTGCTCAGCCTTGCATTGGTAAAGTAACACCAAGCCGATCTGGCTGCCACCACTTGCTCCTTTTGTGCCTGGATATCTTCTGATGTAAATGGTGGTGGAGGGTCTAGCAGGGGAGAGAGCAAAGCCAGGTTCAGTGATACAGAGCTCTTCCTTTGTCCATTCCCTGTGCACAGGCAGATGAGCAGAGCCCAGGAAACGCAGGTGACCCCCTTGCCCTCGATTCATCTCCTCGTGAACGTCTTGGGCCTCAGTGGATCTGTAAGTGTCTTTGTTGTTCCAGCTGGGTCAAGGGCGTGACTCTGCTTTCTAGCACGGACCATCAGAGGAGTCTCTCCCACTTGGCCTTTGTTCTCTTTTCTAGCCGGTGACGTTAACTGCGCAGACCATCGAGGCTTTGGTTCAGTTCCAGGCAAAAGTAAGCAGTGGCTACATTCCTCTACCTTGACATTGTGTATGGGTGGGAGGGGCCCTAGGAGAGGAAGGTCGGCCTTTCTGGGATGGGAAGCCATCAAGACACAGGCCTCTTTCTCCCTGAAGGAGTTGGGGCGGAAATCTCCAGTGCCGGGGTGGAGAGCCTGTGATCCCTGTGCTCCATTCCAGTGGCCTGTGCCTGGCTGTGGCTTTTCTGGACCACCCGTCAGCCGAGAAGGGTGCTGGGGCAGGGCCCTGTGGGGCAGGTCCCGAGGAGCTGGGTGCAGCACAGGCCTTGGGAGCAAACACCCCCATGGGGCACAGAGCCCACGACTCCCTCCTGGGGTTCAGGGCCCTGAACTGCAAGTCTGTGGGGTGAGAGGCGATCATCTTCATTTAGCTTTGGGCAGAAGGAGTTCCACTTACATACAGGAAGTAATCTGGGATGGATTTTTTTTTTTTCCTCCTGCCTGCCCAGAGTATCCCACATCACTGTCCTCAGACTCTAAGGCACGGAGAAGACCTCAGGAGAGACCTGGCCGAGCAGCAGGTGTGGGAGCAGCTGGAGCCAAAAGCACCTGAGCCTGCGGATGGCAGAGCACACGCTGGTGTGCAGACAGGTAGAATCCTGTAAAGGTCTTAATTTCATGTTCAACTCAAAGCAAATCGATCCAGATACACCTGGAACAGGCAGTTCATGGTGCAGCTGGGAGCATCCCCTTGGGTGGTGGTTCTCTAGCCGTTGCCCTTATCACATCTTGGAATTCACCGCTTTGAATATAAACAAACAGGGTGAATTCGGGTGACCTTTTCCAGAGGTTAATTGACCTTTCTTCAGGTTTCAGTGCACATCCTGGCGCACAAGCCAGGGCTTCTTTCTTTGGTCTTTCCAGATGCTCATCAGATGTGGCCTGAGGATTGTGACCGGTGCCACTGCTGGGCCCTGCTGAGCCTGCTGCCCTGCTGCCCAGCAGCACTGAGGCTCTTCTCCGTTGGCACAGTATTTCACCCAGAACCAGGTACTCTGCGATGGAAGTTTTGTTCTCTTACTGCCTGACTAATGCAGATTGTGTTGCGTTCTCTGTAGCCCTTCTTTCCTGAGCAAGGTCTCTCAGCTCTCCTGTAGAAGACATGTACAATTCAGACCAAGTGCCCACATTTCAGATATGCTGTCACCTCCAGGGCTCTGCTGGCAGGGGGAGGAAGAGAACGGGCGTGTTCTCCACGGTGAGACCCAGTGCTCTGGGCTGCGGCGTCTGACATCTGCTGAGTGACGCCTGCTGCCAGGAGTCCTTCCCGAGGAGGGCAGCAGGGCTTGCAGAGCACACCGCATCAGAGGGTCGACAATCACAGCCGTGTCCCTCTTCAGTTGGGGTGTAGGTTTTTGCCATCTTGCTTCACAGGAGTCATTCTGTGGCACAGTCTTGGGATGTAGTTTGTCCTACTGAATCAACAGGCAGAGTCATGACTTTTAAAGCTCAACAGACCCAAACACGTGTCATTCCTTATGCCTTTGCTTTCCAGAGTTGTGTTCTGATGAGCCTGGGGACCACGGAATAGAGGTGGAGATGGTGTGTCAGGCAGATGTGCACCTTGAGAGAACACCCTCTTTGCTCTGCAGCCTGGCAGAAGAAGGAGGAGCCGTGGCCAGGCAAGCTGAAGGAGGAGAGGCATGAGGCAAAGCCAGGCTCACAGACCCTGTAGCAAAACAACCCATATCTGCAGTTTCTGGGGCAAAACGGATGCGGCAGACTGCTTTCTTTGAAGCAGCTGTGCTCTGGGACTTTGCGTTGTTAGATGGCTCATCAAGAGGACAAGCCTGAGAGCAAGCTTTTTGTGTACCTTGTACAGTTGTGAGTCAAGCAGTTAGCTTAGCTAAACAAATACTTGCAAGGCTCTGAAATTCAAAAAATCATCCTCCTACCTTATAATCTAAGTAGCAGCGCAATGCAGCCATTATTTCCAAGTAGTCAATGGATGATAGGAGTAATTCCCCATTAACAGTAAGCTGGAAAGGTAAACCTATATTATTCATTGTAACAACCTTATACATTTGTTTTTTCACTATTGCCTTATAAGGATATAACAGGAGATCCTGTTTGTTACAACAAACAGGGTAGAAAATAGCAATGCTGGAAAGTGCAGAAAATCCTGGACCACCTTCCGCTTGCCCCATGGCTAACTGTCACCTTTATTTGCAGTCCCAATAAAGCCACGTGTCTGGAGACCAGGGCATGCTGAGGCAGCAGGAGAGGCTTAGTCTGGCCGTTCTCAAGACACTTGCCTTTCCGATTTACCAAAAAGAAAGCCGGTACCTCGAGGAGGAAGTTCCCCTCCAGCCTGTGGGGGTTTTGCTGCTGCCCAAGCTGAATGCGCACCTGCTTTCCAGCACTTTCTCCTGTGAATGCTTTTTGCAGAAGTAGAGGCTGGAGGGACCAGATGCTGCATAGACTCATGTCCTTGGTCGTTGTGGTGTTTGAGTCGTTCTTTCAGGTCAGAGAAGTGGCAGCTGAAGTCTGAATGTTTGTCAGGTGGCATTCTCTTGGCAGGAGCCGTGCGAAGGCCGGCAGACACCACCACTGCAGGCCCAGGAGGAGCCCTCCGCGCAGTTGGCACCGTGGGCATTTGATGAGCAGGGCTTGGCTGAGCTTTTTGACTCGGCCTTGCACATCGCTAGTGAGAGCGACTGTTCTAATTGACCCCACTGGGAGAGGTTTGTGTTTTTTTTCTTTTTCATATGTGAATGTAGCAATGTAGCAGGCAGAATAGCCATAACACAGACTTGACAGTCCCATTCTGTAGCATTATGTGCTAGAAGGAACCTTTTTTTATTCCTTCACAATTGTAGTTGGGTGTGGGAGAGAGGCAAGTCAACATCGGCCTGTCAGCTCTGCGCAGCCCCTGAGAAGCAGCAAGGCTTTGATGAGAAACAGGCCTTGGGAGAAAGATAAGAAACTGCTGAGTTGTGCCAAGGTGGCAGGGAAAAACAACGGACAGCTGCAACACTGAGCTGTGGAAAAGTACTGAACTGTGAGAAGTTACCACCTGAAATCAGGACAGTCTCCACCCATTATTCCATACCATTTACGTTATGCTCAGGTTTCCAATACATTCTAAGGAATCCCCATTCCATTCCCTTGTCTCAAATGTATCTCCACAGATCTCGTTCCCTTCATCTATGGGCCAACCCTCCAAACTGTGTAGTGAGATCATTTAGTCCATAACTTTGGGTTCCATCTGTCATGACAATCTTTTAAGGCAGGAGGGACGAGGCGGAGTTAGCTCCGTCGGTGGAGCAGGTGACCTTGGGCTCAGCAGGAGGATGGCGTGAAGTCTCTGCTACTAGTGGAGCTGATGCATCTGGCGCGGTCGCTGCTCACAGTATGCAGGCCAAAGATGTCCATCTTCAGGATGGTGCTGGGCACCAGTTGCTGAAATCAGTCCTGACCCTACCAAAGTTCATCTTTTTTATTCATGTAATGCCATTAGTATAAGATCTATCAACCATAGCGATGATGCGATGCAATAACAGGCTTATTTGACAGTTAACATCATACAGGTCAATTCATCAGCTCTTTTTACCTAAAATTCAATTCCCTAGAGGCACACATCAGACTTCCCCGTCCTTCTGCATTACCCACCAAGTGCACCAGGTGCATTACCCACCAGGTCCTTGGGCAAAAGTAATCCCATGCACAGGTTTACCTTTACCCGATGCAGGAATAACCCAGACTGTCTGTCCCAGCATATTTTTAATGCGCACTATGGGGACTTTATCCCCATGCACAGTACATAGAAGGTTTGACTGAGCAGGGCCAGCCTGCTTGGCAGATCCTCTGGGACTGACCAACCAGGTGGCTTCTGCTAAATGCATGTCTCAGTGTTTGAAAGTTCCACCCCCCATCACTCTCAGTGTAGTTTTTAGCAACCCATTGTACCGCTCAATTTTCCCAGAGGCTGTCAGTGTGCCATTTGTTAGAGGCGTTCATTACATTGGCTGGTCATAACATCGATCGCTTTGCTCCTTAAAATTTCCTCTCCTCATTTGCTGTGTATAGTCCCCATGCTGCTGTTTACCACCCATGGGAGTTGGATTAAGATTTTTGTTTTGCTGAACTGTGTAGCACTGATTTATGGCATGATGAAGTCATCGGTCCTGAGGCTACTTACAATTGTGTTTGACAATTTGGGGAATTTTGAATATCCTCGGAATGTTGACACTAACATGGTCATCTTAGTGCTGGGAGTCAGTGTGTTCCCGCATGTGGTTCAGGCTTTGTTCAGGGTTAAGCAACTATTTAAGAGTATCACCTGGAGATCTACCGCAAGGTTGGAGAATTATGAGTGGCTGGGGGTGTGGGACAGCGTGGGCAAGAGCCCAGGACAGTGGGCACCTCCGGTGTATTGGAACTTCACTCCCAAACAGGTGCAGAATCCCGAAAAACTAGTAAAATATTTGGAAAAGGTATGGTGTCACCCGGGTAATTCCAGAGAGACACAGCTCACTGCAACGTGCTGGGGTCTGGCCTGTGCCTACCGAGTCAATGTGCAGAGGTGAAAGCCGTCCAGCTGGCCTTGGCTATCGCTGAGCGAGAAAGGTGGCCAGTGCTCTGTCTCTGCACTGACTCATGGGTGGTGGCAAATGCGCTGTGGGGGCGGTTACAGCAGTGGAAACGGAGCCACTGGCAATGCAGAGGCAAACCCGTCTGGCTGCTGAATGATGGCAAGATGTTGCTGCTGGGGTAGAGAACCTGGCTGTGAACTGCTTAGTGCTGAAGGACTCTGCCCAATGCATTGGTGGTTAATTTTTAATTTTTTATATTTAAGCCCAAGCGACAACAAGCTGCAGCTTTCCCGTACTCACACCACCAGAACCTTCCTGCGGAGTTTGGTTGAGGGATGATCTCTCCCAAAGGAGCCTAGGAGTACCATGGGCAGAAGAGGTGAATCCAGCCCTGGGGTTGGTTTGAGGACTGTTCACCGCTTCCCCAGCCACCCTCCCTGGCTGGACAACTGCTGCAGCACATTGAAGGCAAAGAGCAGAGCCCAGCTCTGCACCATCAGCACTTCACCGGGACACAGACAGCCTGAGTGGAGCCTGAACCTACCAGTACACTCCACCAGAGACATCCAGAGCACACCCAGACACCCCGACATCCTCCACATGAAGGCCATTTCTCACCCCAGCTGGCCAGTGCCATGGGCTGCCTACCTTCTTGAAGGACATCAGCAGTTTGATGCTGATGAAGCCCATCTTGTTCTTCTGGAGGAAAGCGTCCTTGGCCAGGTTCTTGTCAGAGAGACAGAACTCCACCGGTGACACAATCCTCCAGACTAGCTGCGGGTCAGGGATGGAGCAGTTGCAGCCCAACAGATCAGCCCCCAAATCATCACGAGCGTCACAGAAGCTCCTGGAAGAGCAGCAGGTACACAGGAGTGAGTTGGTGGCCTTTGGGATAGGCAAGAGTCACAAATGCATTTGCCGTGTGGCACAGGGAGGCTGTGGGTGGCAGTGAGGCCATGACCCAGGCAGCTCATAGTCCCCACTCAGCTCAGCTGGATCAGCTGCTTCTTTTTCCGTGCATTGGGCTTCTGTGACCAGGTTTTGGTAGCTGGGTAGGGGCAGGCTACAGGGCAATGGGGGTTGTGGTCAGTTTGCCTCCTTCCTCCTCAGGGGAAGGACTCCTCACGCTTTTCCCCTGTTCCAGTGTGGAGTCCCACCCATGAGAGACAGTCATCTGTGAACTTCTCCAACGTGAGCCCTTCCTCACAAACTGCTCCAGCCTGGGTCCTTTCCACAGGGTGCTTCTGTGAGAAGATGCCAGAAGCTTCCCCCACATCCAGCAGAGCAAGCTGCGGCCAGCTCCTAGTCAGACCTGCCGCTGGCCAAAGCTGAGCCCATCAGCAATGGTGTTAGTCCCATGGAGAGCTGCCCACACGGGAGCAGGAGGACCCACACTAGAGCAGTCTGTTTCTGAAGGACCGCACCCTGTGGAAAGGACCCAGCTACCATAAACAAGGCTGCCCTTGCGTTTCTGACACTGACCTTTGCCTCTGCAGGCGCTTACTAGCCACGCTGAACTGCCCGCTGCCGTGGTTCTTTTCTGTGGTCATTCATGGCTTTCCCATGAAGTTCAGGAAGCGAACCAGGCAGTGTCCAAGATGGCTTTGGAAGTCTACATCAAGATGCCTGACTGGGCCCTGAAAAGCTGAGCTGAGCAGGGAGCCTGCCTTTGCCCAGAGGTGGCAAGCAGAAAGACCGCTCTAGAGAAGATGCCAAGGGGCCTCAAAAGGCTTCTTGGGGAACAAGGCCAACGCACAGCTGGCAGGGGAGGCAGCAGGGCTGAGCTGCTGCCAGACCATGAGGTATGAAGTGGGCTGCTGCTGCCTGGGTCGTCAGGTTGGGGCGGTAGCAGGGACATGCCCCAACACAGCCAGTGGGGCACTGAGCAGCATGGGGAAGACTACAGAGGCTTCTGAAGAAAAGCCCCATGGACTGCAAAGCCCCCCTTCTGGGGGCTGGGTTGCAGCTGAAAGCTTGGCTTGATCTCTTGGCCAAAAGCACTGGCTGGGGCAGACTGGCACAAATTAGGGGCAGCTGGGGTCAACAGCAGCTCTGACTCCCCCACACCACTGGGAACAGCCACCACAAGGCTCCCCACGCCCCCCCAGACCCTGGGGGCTGCCTCTCCCAGCACAGCCCAGCGGGGATCCACACGCTCTCTTCTTGCAGAACGCCGCCAGCTTCAGCATGGGATGCTGCTCTTTCTTCCTCCTCCCCAACATCATCTTAGCTCTCCGGCTCGCCAAGCACTTCCACCCCATCCACAACCTGCTCGTGCCAGCGGCCAGCACGGGCTGGGTGGGCTGCCCATGGCAGGGGAGATGTGGGCTCCTTCTCAGCCCCCCAATGTTTTCTACTTCTCCCTCCGCAGCTCTGCAGGAGCAGACCTGTCTCTTCCACATCTCCTGTGTCATGGCACTCAAGCTCCAGGCCGTGGGTCTGCTGGGTGCATCACTTCCAGATTTTTCCAAACATTGAGTTTTAAGTATATCTCTAAATATATTTTTTTTAATCTTTATTCATTATTTCCAGATTTTTCTGAACATCAAGAGGTTTTTTTCCAGCATATTTGTGAAAATGTATTTTTTAATCTTTGGTATGGAAGAAAATATTGATGATACTGAGCTCTGATAAGCTAAGCATTTGCCTTATTATCTTGAGGGGTTTGGTGGTGGTGGTTTTTTTGTTAATAGTTAAGTACTTTCCAATCCCCGCAGACTAAACTGACTTATGGTATTTCAGTGAATAAGCAGGGCATTACCTAGCTATTACGCATTCATTCTTCCCTACCTTGCGTTTTTTTGGATAAGATTTTTTTACATTAGGCAGTGACTTTTAGCCAATAGCCAGCAGAGTGCTTGATGGGCCAACTACATGGAACTCTCACTATCTTATTAAATTACACAAATATACTTGTGAGTAGGAGATTTAGGCCAATACAACTATGACCATCTATTACTAGTCAATAAAAGAGATTATTTTTTTAAAAAAATATGCTTTCTTCTGTGTCCAGAGCAATTGTTCTGTGAACACCGTGCTTTGCTGAACTGGAGATCACTGATCCTATCCTAATCACACGATCTTTTTCAATAGTAACAAATTACACAGACAAGCCAATGAATTAAGTATGCTACAAAAAAATGAGGATACCAACCAAGGGCACTAAGCAGAGGTATATATAAACATTGCAACACAGGAAAGTAACCTCTGTGTTCAACAGACCACAGGCATTGCTGAAGTCAAGAGTACTGCCAGCACACGCAGTAAGCGTAGCAAATACAACTGTTGATGTAAAAGCCATTCCCTTCCACTCCTGAATTTGCAGTGGAAGTGTTCTAGCTTACCTTGATAAATGCTCAAGCTTTTGTCGATGACCAGTATAGCAGCTCTGAATCAGAGGATAATTGCAGAAAGGTCTAGACAAATGCATGTCATCACCTATAGGCAATAAAGGAAAAGCAAGTTAAAGAAGTAACATCACATTTTTAAACTAAAATTGTGGACTAAAAAGACAGAAGATTGTACAAGTTAAGCCTCAAGCACAGGCAAGACTCCAACTTTGAAAGAAGCCAGTCCTGTTTCTGCCTTTGCTAAAAGAGAGGTAAGACACAAGACTCAATTCCTCCTTGTCTCAAGTGCCATTTCAAGTTGATGTAGCACTCAGAATACGTAGTGTAAGCTGAAGTTCGCTATAAAAAAATCCCAACAATTCTCAAAGGGAATGGTTTTTAAACATGTCACATGAGCATTTGTAAGACAATTAAGGCTGACAATTGAATTTATAATCCATCCAAATAAAGAAGTTTTTCCAAGGTGTATTTCCTCCTCAAGCAATAAATAAAAAGTTCAAAACATGCAGGGAATGCTTTTACTGGAAAAACAAGCATTACAGTATTTCTTGTTTAATAGTAATGTGTTTGAAATTACAAGTAGTTCAAGCTGTGGACACAAGCAACTCCTTGAAGTCAGAGCCATACTGTTCTTTCTAAAAAACATCCAGGAAAGAAACTGCTTGCATTATTCTACACTATTTGAAAAAACAGACTAGTCTCAGTTTCACGAACAAAATTTCAACACACGCTGCAACTGAACCAACACGGTTTGTTATCGATGAAACATTAACAGAAACATGGCTGAGCATGTGTTCATAGGAATCACTCACTGGAGAGTCTCCTTGTCACAAACAGGCTACAGTTTAGGCTTACCTAAACCCTCTGGAAGGAGACTGGGTCCACAGAACCAGGTGACCACTTGTGCACACCAAGAAATGAGGTCAGTTATCACCTGCTGATTTGTCAAGTCTGTAAAACCTGAAAAAAGGCATAAGATGATTGTTGTTATGCAATTCCTTTAATTTTGACAAAACTCCCTTCATCATCCTAAACATAAAGTCTAAAAATAACACAGTAGAAATCTTTGTCTTTCCATTTTTCACTCTGTATCACTCTTATTTGAAGAAAAAACCCCCAATCACCACCAAAACAAAAAGCAATCCCTACAAAGAGCCACATTCACTCAAGGCTAAAATAAAAAAAAAAAAATAAAGCCTGAACTTTTAAATACACTCATGAATAAGACATGTCTTTTTCACATAGCAGAGATTTTTACTATAGCAAAGGGATATTCTTTTTTTCCCTCAGTATGCCAAGGACAACTGATAACACAAAAAGCTACAGAAACTCAAGTTACTTACTTTAGAAGTTACTCATTTATGCTTCCTTTATATTCTTTACCAATTTGCAATACAATATTTGCATGCTATTATAAATTGCTAGCTAAGAATTGCCCTGTTGATTGAGGATGCCAATTAAACTCAGACACCAGAGTAAAAAGAGTAGGCTTATTTTACTGTTAATAATTAAAAGATATAACCAAGTAATACAGAAAATAAGCAGTAAGAAAAATACAGAATACTACACTTAATTATTACTACATACAGTTAATTATAGAAAAATAAGAATAAGCAAGGTAATGCACCTAATCATTACTACATGATGGGGAGAATAGTGATTAAGGAAGATCCGTCCCCACTCGCACCCGTTCCCATCACCCAGACCCGCAGGCGCTGGGCAGCCCCGGGTGCAGCGAGGATTTGGGGAGCCTGTCCCGGCGAGTGGGAAATCCTACGCGGGGCGTCCACCTGAGGCATCCAGAGTCGCTGTGAGCGGGTCCAGCCTTATGGACCAAAAATCAGCAAGTCAGAAAGACTTGCACTTTTCTTTGAGTGGAAACATCTGGTTTCATCCTCCTGTGGGATTCTACCCAGAACCTGGCCAGGGCTCGGGGGAGAACCAAGGGAGTTTCTAACAAGGCCAAACACCTGGGTTCTCAGCCTCGAACAAGGCTGAACAAGGGAAGTTGGGTACATTCTCACAACATTTCATCCTCACTACTGATTATATTTTGTCTAAGCTACATCTGTCACTAGTGAGCATACATATTCCGTTAATGATCAGATACTAATAATTAACGCTAATGGTAATACAGATTTTACCAATTAGCAGATACTAATAATGGATAACCTTTGGTTGTGAGGTTCATCTAGAGGTCAGCTTTGTTTCAGGGCCTATTATTCAGGCCCTAGCACTACAAGAATGAAAAAGAACAGTTTTCAGCATTGCTGCACTCAGTTGCTGTAATTTCAACCCAGCTGCTTACGCACCTTCCTGATGAATGCAGCCTCCCCCACCCACCTGCATGAACTCCACAGCAGTTTCCCTGAACTCAGGGCATATTAAGTGGTATTCCCAACCTCTCAGATTTAAGCCCCTTCTCCCAGCTAAATTTGACTGTCTTCCAGTCATCAACAATGACAAAAGCTCATGTTTCCACAATTACAACCCAGGCATCATTCTAAATCCTAATAAAACATACCAAAGGTTTAGCAATGCTATTACAAACCTTTTTCAGTAAGCTCTTGTGCTTCTGTTAGAAAAAAATTCAAGACTGTGCTAAGGTTGCTCAAAAGCAACTGGAAGCGCTGAAGAGACTGGAATGTCTGTGGGTCAGTGTAGTTGCAAGAGCCATCAAACAGCAGAACCTTTTCAAGAATAAATATTAAATCATCAGCCTACAGAGCAACTTCAGAGTTTCGAAAGTCCACTTCAAGAACCACATGCAATATCACATACCAGCAGATTACTGAATAAGCTCAGTTAGGAAGAATGATTTTATGTTTGCAGAATGGCTACACTAGTACTCACCTGTTTGGTCAAATTCATCTGTTCTATAGATCACTTTGTTCCCTGTCCACTCGAGAACAAACTAGCAGAGAATAAATTAGCAGCAGAACTTGGCTGCTCCTTAAAAAAAGAAAACAAAAAAGAAATGAATCAATGATTCAAACTAAAAAATATATAACATAAAAACAACAGAAGAAGTATTACCTTCAGATGTCCAATGTTTAATGCATCCAGTCGGAAGTTCTAAAGAACCTCTATGGACAGCAGCTGACAACACCGCTCCTCCTAAACATAACAGACAAAATAAAATGAGAATCTTGCATACTTTCAATATCTGAACCATCAACAGTAGGTATACTAATTCAGCATCACAAAGTCAATTAGTACACATGCAACTAATGCCACATTCTTTTTCTGAATTCTAGTCACAGGCTGTACTGCTTGTTGGTCGCAGGAACACATTAAACTTTTCCTCTGGCATTTGGAATTACTGAAGGCTAATTCTCATCTTGATTTGCATGTCTCTGTGTTACCGTAAATCCAGTCTCAAAAGAACTCTCTAAGGCTTAGTTTGAAGTTTTTAGAAGGCAGGCATTCTTTATTGCAGCGCTGGGTGCGCGGGGGATCATTCCACCTAACGTGCATCCACTGAAACAGAAGTTTATCCTTTCTATACCTTAAAGACATGAATATTCACACATTTACCAAGAAGTCTCCACCTTTCTGCCTATCTATTACATTTACATAATGCTGGCATTGCAAAATTACACTACACATATGCGGGGGGTCTTGGGTGGTTGTCGGTGGTCGTTTGGGGAGTTAGCGCCCTACTCCTTTTTCCCTTCTATGGTCATGAGTCTTTTGAGGACAATTTATTCTCCTTGGATGTTTCCCGACTCTGTTGTCCAGCCAAGATGTTCGTTCTTATCTGGTATCTATTCTCAAGGATAGGATATTTTCTCTGTACATTTTAATCACTCAGGTCTTGTTAAATACAAAGTTAAAAATTGTTTGGTAGAAGAATTTCTTAATATTTAAGGTATAATGGATCACTAATTGTTGCAGGCACCAACTGCTCGCAGGCATCAGCTAGCAGACATCATTGTGACAATTTTAAAACGTGGGTTTTGCAGCATATGGATTCCCACAGCTGGAGGGACGGTGCCCAGCACACCTGACACTGAAACTTCTAAAGTGTCTGGCTGACATACTCTGTTCCCATGCTCACGTCACGTGGGTTCCCAGCTGGGAGAGATGCTTTCCTGGATATCTGGGTATAACATATTGACATTTTTCCGTGCTATCCTAGGGATCTATAAACGCTAGTGGGGCCCTTCCTGCTCTCTTAGCTTTGACTTTTGGTCTTACGTTTATAAAAAAAATGCTGGTAAGTGACTTGTAGCCTTTGCTGAATCAGGCCATGGGGAGGCAGTGGTTCATGGATCTTTCCAGAATGATCTGCTTTTTTTGCACAGTTGTCCCCCACAAGCGGAGGCTGAAGGTAACAACCACGTGGTCCCAATTATGTGTACAGTGTTGGGAAACGGGCCAAGAGTGCTCTATTGTCTTACCCAACTTTTAAGAGCAAGAAGAAGGTCACGTCAATTAGCAGGAGGCACCAGAAGTGACTGGGGCCCTGCTGGGTGGCGGTGTCAGTGTCACCCCTGAGGCAGGAGCAGTCCGTGAGACCATCCAACGCACCACGTGCACCAAGGCGCTCACCGGCCAGACAGCAGCAACTGCTCAGTAGGATTCCGGCACACGGGGCGTCCTGCAGGCAAATTTCTGAGTAAGTCATTGGGTTAAAGCAAGGCTGAAGTTTGGGACCTTTTCCTAAAAACAACCATGACTTGGCTCAAAATACCATACGAGGAGATCAAGAGGCATGTGCGACTGCAGCTAAGTGTGTCTGTGAATAAGGACACCCGCAGTGAACACCGTCACCAGGAAGAGGAAGGAGGAAGCACCGCAGGGTCACGTATGGTTTAGCCAGTCTCAGGAAGAGACGCGTTGGGGCAGGGGAAGCGGCTCAACAAATGCTGGCATGTCTGCATGGCTGGTGTCCAGTGCAGGTTTGTACCATGGAGAGGTTGTTCCCTGCTGGCACAGATGAGAAATTAAATTCAGTGAAAGGCACTCCCCAGGGATGGGGGGACTAGGGTGACGTGGCAGATGTTTGGTTCACCAAGATAACACCACCCTTCCTCCCCTTTCACCGCCCCCAGGAGATAGCAGCGGGGTAAGGGGCTGGGAGCAGGACGCATGCTGAGCCGGTGACAGCCTCAGGTGAGCAGAAATGAATGATGATTGCCTGTGGGGGTTACTGCTGGGCTGCACCTAAAGGAGTTATATTATTCAAACAGCAGACCCTCTGAGTCCCATTGTCTGCATTTTGCCTTTCCCCTGCACATCCAGAACAACCCTTCTGTTCATCATCCTCCACCTGTTGCCAGCTGTAAAAGTTTAGTGTTCCTATTTCTAACACAATCCTAACGTAAGCGCCGACGGTAAAAAACGCAGTGCTAAAAACAGTTCCTCTATTTTTACATTCGTTTCAGACCGGAATTCACACAATTTGCTAACCATATGCTTTACGAGACTTCCCAGTCCCGCAGGGCTCACAGGACTCCTCAAACCTAAAACTGAAGACTATACCTGCTTCTGAATTCTGCAACATTGATGTCGTCCTAGAAATCACTTCTCCACTCCCCGGCTGCTCATCAGGAGCCAAGAGATTTTCACAGCTGCAGCACTAAGGGCCTGGCGACACATCTACAGCAATCGTTACTGTGGGATGGTTCACCAAGGCAAAGAAGATGCATGGCTGGAAGAACAGCTTTGACATTTTTTTTTCTGTAAACACAGCAATACAGTCATTTGGCTAGACAGAGAACCTGATAGGGGAAATCACCTTGTTGATATTTAAGAATAACCTTTAAATGTTCCAACCAGAATGTTCACTTCGTATCTCCATTTCTTATGAATATCCCGGGAAGGAGGCCGTTACAGACACCTGGGACACCTGCAGTGCCCATCCTCCCTGCAATAGCTGACAAAGAGCAGTAACCCTGAAATTACATTTTATAGTCCTGCTTTTTCCCAACTCCTTCAGCTCCTCTCTTAGGAATTAGTCAAGTGAAAGACTTCAGCCATGTTCTTAAACGATTCCTGACAGGACGCAAGCCACCGTGCTAAATAGATGCAGACAGGTACAGCTCAAACAAAGTTCAGTAGCTACTCAAGAGAAAATTTTCTCTAACCTCAAGTTAGCTCTTTATTTCTGCAGAGGACACATCAGACACATATTTAATTGAGAACACACTGCTCTAGTTAACCACTGGCAAAACTGCTGTAACGGAGATTTAACACAAGTATTCATTTAAAGCCTCTGCTGAACTGGGGCCATAAGTGAGTACCTCACTTGGGAACCAGGAATTATCATCAGAATACCTGCATCTGCAATACGCTGCTGGGAACTGCTTTCAGAATGGCTTCTAAAATGTTTTCAACACCCTACTATCAACTCTCCTTGGGAAGCAATGGATTTCCCCGTATTTTATCTGCTGCAGTTGGCACCAAAAGGAGGATCCCATTTCAAGTCCTCAGACCTTCCTCAGAAAAAGAGTGGTTTCTCTTTCAAGCTTTCCACAAGGGTGAGCGGAAAAATGGTTAAAAAAAAAAAGTTGTATTAAGGTCAGCAGAGGCAGTATCACAATTTCCATGTTTTCCATCCTCTCCAGATATGGAGAACAAAGTACGATTTAGCAAGAGAAGTAAATTGAGGCTGTGCTTCACCT
This sequence comes from Strix aluco, assembly GCF_031877795.1. Taxonomy (NCBI): domain Eukaryota; kingdom Metazoa; phylum Chordata; class Aves; order Strigiformes; family Strigidae; genus Strix; species Strix aluco. Next base: position 849,295 of record NC_133963.1, read on the forward strand.
TTCTCCTTTGCCAACACAATGGAGCCGTCAGCAATAGAACCTTGAATATATTCATCAGGACAATATTAATTTTCACACATTAACCCTTTGAGTCCTGTAAATACAAACAGTCTTTTTGTCTCACGGGGGGAAAAAGTGCATTTTAAACTCCTGAAACAATGGAGAACAGAAATTTTAATTAAAGTTTTCCTTGTACACAGTCATGGATAACCCTCCCTTTAGCAAAGAAAAGCCCTTTTTAAAATTAAAGTTATCATGCTGAAATTGTTAACATAACTCCCGGGAAAAATGCATAATCTTGGCATATCAAATGCCAAAATGACGTGAACTATGTTTAATAAATATTATGCTTCCCTTTGAGTTCATAGACTCAGTTCATCATAGGTGAAAAATATTTTAAATATTTATATTAATATTTAACATTTTTATCTTGAATGTGAACTTCCCAAAATACGCTATACCATTTAGAAACAGACCACTGATTTTTTTTACAGGCTGAAATAGAGGCACTGGGAGACTAACTGGCTACATTAATCGAATCCCAAATATTTTTCAAGCATATATTAGTAGGTAAACACCACTTCCAGATCTCTCGTACTGAAGATGTATACGGCCTATCTGAAAACACCTACAGTGTTTCGGAAGAGTTTCTGAAGAATGGTCTTGACAACTTTAGGAGCAGCCCCAGTGCCAGTTCATCCCCAGCCCAGCCCCTCACACACTGGGTTTTAGCATTCTGGATGGACCAAGTCTATGATAAACTATGGGAAAAGAAGGACCAAAGATGGGATGAAGAAATACAAAACCCCCAGAGTTTTGCCAGAGTGATAAAAACATTTGTTGATTGTAGAAAATACCGCCTATGTAAAGAAGGCTTCCCCGAAGTATAAGGTGTAGAAGCAAAACACAGGCGTAATAGCAACATGGAAGCTGGCCCTGCTCTGTCTTCTAAGGTTAATTAAAACCCTCAGAGAAACAGATCCCTGGTGTGATTCTAACACAGCAGTCTGAGGATCAGGGCAAGACTGAAGTCTGACAGAAGTGATCTCGGCTCTCTGCCATTGCATTTCACAATCACCATTTTCCTTCCTAACCGGAAGAGTCCATAACGGTATTTCCCATTTTATATACCATATTACCTAAAATGAAAGGTATTAATTAGTAGAATAATGTAATTTGCATTTAAGCCCCAGGCAGCAAATCTACAGCAATTTCTGAAATTTTAAAAAAAAAAAGTATATATTATAAAGAATCACTTCAGCTCTCTCCAAGGGAGCTAAGCTGTCAAAGAGCAATGTAAGAGCGAAAGGGATGCAGTTCTGCTCTTCCATACAGCCTCAAAAAGCCTCATTCTTGTACCATTTGTTGTTTAGTCCAGACAGAGGTGCTGTACTCTTGTCTCCAGGAGAGCTCAGCAATCGGCTGTATCAGCAGCTCCAAGGAGGATTTTTCCCCCCGGCTGCTGGTTTTAAAAGCAGGTTAGGACAGACTTTCTCTCACTGTAATGAACCTTCTAAGGATCAAGCACATTGCATTGATTTTCTGGATAAAATTGTGCAGTCAGTCACAAGGCCAAGCACTTTCACAGACCCACTCTGCCCCAGCAGACCCACGGCCCCAGAATCACCCATTAACCCCAGCAAGGGGAAAAAAACTGCAGCTGTGAACCATAAAAGCCCAAATGGGATTCTCAGGTCATGGGTAACTTTGCTTTCTATCCAGTTCAGATGAGGAACAACCCACACAGGAACACAGGAACAGACAACAGCACTGAAGATGCTCACCCCACTCCTGTTCAGTCAGAGCCGGAAAATGATAGAACACGATGTGTCTTTAGTTACTACATGATATCTGCCATAACTCCCTAAAAATCTGCCCATTTATGGCAAAATAATGAAAAGTCAACTTCTCTAAAAATTTGCAGTAAGATCAAAAATTACTGTCAAGTAACTTTCCCCATCAAGTGTTTCTTTACATGCGTCCCCCCCGTACCATCCCAGCTTGACGAGGGTTTGAAGATACGAAACCCAGAGATTTTCTTCTTGCTGGATGGTCACAAAAGCTCAGTCACCTGTCTCAGCAACGTGAACCCTGCGGGTGCAAGAAGCCTTCCATGCAGACCCCCCTCCTGCGCCAGACGACTCTGGACACCAAACCAGAGCGTGCAGACACCACGTTTTAAACCATCTCATGAACACAAATGTCCCTTCTGGTGATGCTGAAACTCAAGATGACAGGAGCTGTCTGCTATGAAAAGGCACAACCCTCAGTGTGGTTGAAAAACAAATAAGCAAAAAAGCAGAGGGCAGAATCCCACTGCCTTTTTTTCTTCTTTAAATTTTACAAATCATTATTAAATACCTGAAGATCATTGTGCTCTATAGCTCAGTAATAACGGATTTACCCTTCCAGAAATACTGCCAAGCATATTTCACTCCAGAACTGAATTTTATGGAACAATGTATGGCATTTGCAACCATTTCCAGCAGGCAAAACTTCAAAATGCCAGTAGACGTCTATTACTTTTTCTCAGAAAAAAAAATAGGAAATTAATTAATTGAAACGTTTATGATAGCGATGCAATGTTGCAAGGAATCTCTGCGTTGATCTCTCCAAATCAAAAGCCTGTACACTAAGAAATAGCTCAAGCAGCTCAAGCCTGTACACTGAGACAGCTCAAGCAGACTTCCCGAAAGATCCAAGGCAGTTAAATATATCCACTGGATATAGGACATCAGAAATCAGGGGAAGTTCCGAGTCCTCAGCGTGTCTCCATTCTACAGTCCCCAAAGAGGTGCTACGGTCAAGTTTATCACACTGAGTTAGAGAGTCACCCAGAACACGGGGAGGAATTGATCTTGTCCCCTCCGGAGCAGTGAAACCCCCGCCAGGGATCAGAAAAGGAGCAAGATCGGGCAGTTTGAGAATAAAGAAATGCAGCTGCTGCCGTTCTCCCGTTCACGAAATCACCTACCTCGTGCAGGAAAATGAAACCACGTTCCCTCGGGCCGCCCGGAGCATTTCGCTGACACCCCCGGCCGAGCCTCCCCCGCCTCCCATCTGAACATCGGGAGAGGGGGAACCGCCGCCACCGGCCCCCAGCGCGGGAGCGGCTCCAGCCGCGGGGCCCCGCCGGGAGTAGCCTCCGCCCCCTCCCCGGGACGTGCCGCCGGCAAACCGGGACCGCCCGGCGCCCCGCGGGGACGCGCACACGCCCGCCCGCCCCCCCTCCCCGGCCCCCGGCCCGGCCCCCACCTTCCCCAGCTCCCGCGGGCCGGCAGCGGGCGGGAGGTGCGCGGGGGCCGCTGGCGGGCGCCGCCCGGGAGGGGACGAGGAGGACGGTGTCGGGCAGCTCGTCCCCGCCGCAGCCCCCGGGACCCGGCGCTCGGGGCGGCGCAGCCCGTGGCTGGAGCTGGCGCCGCTCTCCCGGCAGCGGCGGCGGAAGGGGCGCAGGCGCGGCAGCGGCTCGGCCGCGGTGTGTGGCCGCTCCCGGCACACGGAGCCTCCGGCACACGGACCCCGGGGCCGCCGCGGCCGGCGATGGCGGCGAGGGGGGGGCGGCGCCGCGGCGGGGTCCATCGGGGCGGCGGGGCCGCTCCCGGCGACGGGCCGTGGCCACCTCGGGGGGTGCCTGCGCGGCGCCACCGCCCCCCCCCCCCCCCCACCGTGCGCCGCAGCGGCGCTGCCCGGCTTAGCCTCCGCGCGGGGCGGGGAGCGGCGGGGAGCCCCGGTGGGGCCTCGGTACGCGGGGCAGGCCCAGGCCCCGCGGGGGCGCAGCAATTCGCTCTCCGGGGGGGGCTTCTGGCGGGGGGCGCGGGTATCCCCGGTTATCCATCGGCAGCTCTCGGCGCCCAGGGGCGCTGGACGCGTCCCTGTCACAGCCCATCCTCCCCGGTGTAGGTCTGACAGAATTCCTGCCGGCTCCTGCCCCCGGCAGCAGTTACACCCCAGGAGGAAAGGACGGCGCTTTGGAGAGTTTTAAAGCTCTGACCAAACCTTGACACTCCTACTCCAGATCTGCTCAGGAGCCGGCAATGCACAGGCTTTCTGGTAACCTGTCAGCAGCTGCACTCCCCTGTCGGTACTGACATCTCCCCCTCCATGCCTCGCGCTAATTTACCGTTTACAAAATTTATTTTACTTTATATCATATTCCCAAGGGAGAGCTGTCAATGCCTGTAAAATTTTTTTAACTTTCTTTTGCAACAGCTCTGATTCCCTGTGGACGTTAAAGACACCCACTTAGCTTTGTACTTTCATTGCAATGTCAGTTACTACCATGATTCTGCTTGGGGCCTCTCTTTTTTTTTTAAACCATCTGTATCTTCCAGTTGGTCCATCACTGATTCCAAGTAACTTTGCTAATATCGTTATGTACACTTCAATTCCACAATGCACTTGTACTACAGTAATAAAAATACTTACTACCTCAATTGATCAATTAATTACTACTACATTCATTCACTTTTTATTCAGTATTTTAATAAAATTTATCATTACCTTAATAGTATTTGCAACTATTTAGTGCCTGTGATTCTCTACGTTCTAACCCAAACCCTTTTAGTTCACAGTCCTCTACCTAAGTTTGGGAGCCAAATAGATTTAGGGGAGATCCCTGCCTTACTTCATGCAATATTTTTAAATGAGTCTTTATTTTGTTTCTATCAATCAGTTTCATTTTTCTGGTCTTGATTTACATAAAAACCTCCTCACCTGTTATTCATTAATACACATACTCTGTCCTGAACTTCTAAAAGGTGGTCTAGGGCTAATCAATTCTGTATTACCATTTGTGATAATAATTTGATTTCTTCTTGCAGGGCTGTAATACTACCTGTGCTTTCATTAATGGCTTTTTCTAATTCTCTGAGCACATTTGGAATAGCTCTTTCTAGTTTTGCAACCCCTAACTGGGATAAAATCTGTTACAGACAGGTGGAACTTAGTGCCATGTCCCATCAGAGGGCTGTAACATTTTTTCCTGTAGATACCAGTAGCTGGGAGCTACAGAGGCAAAAGAAATCCTGGTTCTAACCTGTGCGGGTGATATTAATGCACTTAAAATGCACTTTTTGGCTCAGGTTGAGAGTAAATCCCTGAATGCCATTTCTCCAGCTACCCAATATTGCCCTGGCAGTTGTGTCAATGGGTAGCATAATCTTCACATAAATCTGAATGATGTCAATTATTTCCTCTAAACGGGTTAGCACGTGCTGGATTTGGTTGTTCAGGTAAACCAGTAAGGTTCAGACCCAGGGTGGATGACCCAGAGCAATCAGGATCCTACAGGCCTGGAGTGGGAATGAGAATTGTGTCATCATCTTTAGTTTGATTATGGCTTCCCGCAGAAAACCCAGTTAGTCTGTCTGCGAATATCCACATAATCTCGGAGTCTTCAGGGCCTGATAAACTCCATCCAGGAGCAAATGTACAGCATGATGGCCTGTTAGAATAGGTTTTATGTAAGGGCCTCTGGAGACTCTCCCGTCCACGTTCAGAGGCTGTGGTATATAGCACAGCCTGGGGGGACAGGAGGGACACCAGGCGGTGACAGGCCCGGGGGGTGACAGGACGTCAGGTGGTGATGGGCCCAGAGCTGTTGGGAGGGACACCACAGGCCCAGGGGCTGGTGGGAGGTGATGCTGTGTGGTGAAGGCCCGGGGGTGACAGGAGGGACACCACAGGCCCAGAGGTGGCAAGACACCGGGCAGTGACAGGCCCGGGGGGTGACAGGAGGGACACCAAAGTCCTGGGGGTGTGACAGGACACTGGGCAGTGACAGGACACGGGTCTTCTGTCCAAAGGCTCCGGGGCAGGCGAGGCGCAGGGGGGGGTGCGGTGGGCCGTGGCACCTGCGCAGTGGCACACTGGTGGCAGTCCGTGCGGTTGGTGGCCAGGCAGCCCCTCAGCAGAGCGCTGAGGCGGGGGCACCCGAGTCGCCACAGCGAGCGGCGGGGCCTGGCAGCGCTGCTGGCCAGAGAGGGAGTGGAGGCCGAGCTTGCCTGGGCTGCGAGGAGCAGCCGGGTGGGTGCTGCCACCACAGCCCAGCTCCATCGCTGAGGGTCACAGGCCACAGTTGTTGCAGGGGGGGGGGGGCGGGGCCCCGCAGGGCCACCACGATGGAGCCCTGAGGCCTCCGCCAGCCGAGTCTGCCTGAGCCCACAGGGTCTGGCTGTGGCAGGGCGTCCCCAGCCTGCCTGGCTCAGCCCACGCTGTTTGCCCCGGCCCCCTGGGTGGGCCCTTCCCTGTGCTATCACAGGCCCTAACCTGGCACGGAGGCTGCAACACCATCTGCCACAGCAGGCGCCATCACAGAGTGGGCATCGCCTGGCCCAGCCATGCCGTGTGTGCACTACAAGTTCTTCTCCAAGGTGAGCTCTGATACGGTCACCTTCGATGGCCTCCACATCTCCCTGTGTGACTTCAAGCGCCTGATCATGAGCCGTGAGAAGCTGAAGGCGGCCAACTGCGACCTGCAGATCACCAACGCCCAGACCAACGAAGGTGCGTGGGGCGGCGGGCACGGGGCCTCGGGCACTGCCCGGCTGGCGGCGGCCGCGGCCTACGGGAGCCACACTCTGCTCTCTGTGGCTTGTCCCCACGGGGCATGAGTCAGCCTGGGGCCCGTCCCACCGGCGTGCGGGGGAACCGGGAGGGCAAGTGGCACCAGCGATTCAGTGGGGTGAGAAGTGACAATGCGATTCGGCCACGATCAGTAGCTGTGGCTTGTGTTGGGGGCATCACAGAGCTGTTCTTTTGTAGTTGCTGTTCTGACAGCTACCTTCCCATCTGTCTGTTAGACATGGAGCTGGGCGTAGAAGAATGTGGTTCATGTGTGACATACAGTGCTTACAAAAGCTTTTGTTTCCTGGAATATTCTAGGTAAAATGATAAGGAAATGTGGGAGGATATCTTATAATAAAAAACTTGCCAGATTTCTTTGAAATCTGGTGGAGAAAGCGGAAAGTGATGGAAATAGAACAGATGGCTAATTTGAAGAAAAAAAGTGGTTTTGGTAACTTAATTTTGTCTTCAACTTGTTTTACTCCACTACATTGGAAAACTGCTTTTGTGGCTGTTGCAGAAACTGCTCACGAGCAACATTTTGGCTCCAGAGTGTATCTGTGAGTTATAATCTATGCAGACCCTTTAAAGCCATCTTGCATGAGTGTTCTCTCTATCTAAATTATACTTTGGAATTTGTTGTTAATATAACTTCTTTTCTGTACCAGTGATGTTGTCATTCCGATGCTCTTGAGCACCACTTCATCATTCATTTCCAACCTTTTATTTTTTCCTGGTACTATGTGTTAACCACGTCAGGGCAGTACTGAAGTTTTATGGCAGGTTATTTATGGTGACTATACATAAGAAGTGTTCTTATTTAAATCTAATAAATAGCGCTTGATTCTCAGAGATGATAATGATTTTATATTACTTAGTATGATATTACAGTTTGGTAATCTGCCATCTTGATGTTTGAACATGATTAAAGAATTTGGCATGTGACTTTGCAGAAATAAAGAGAACTGTGTTTTCATTCGTTAGACATTACATTTCTTTTTATTTTTTCCCGTGGTTCTGTGGCACTCTTACAACAGTCTTTTCTTTAAAATGTCTACTAGTGGGTTTTTCCTCTTTTTTTTTCCTCTTTCATGTATTAAAACTTAAACAGAATAAAATGTTCGCTGCAGTAACTGTAACTTCAGTCCTAGCCTTTAAAGTGGGTGGACCTCCAGCTTGCTGTTTATCTACAGATATTTAAATTATTTCCAGGAGGATGTCTGTGAAGACACTTAACAGCACAATGTTAGGGGTCTTAGGGATGCTGTTGGATTGTATGACGTGTAGGTAAAGATGCATTTCAGAAGTCTTGTATTTTTCTAGTAGTATTGAATAAATTTGTCAAGAGCTTTTGAAAACAATTTAATTAGCTTTAAGGGCTTTGCTGCAGAAGGGTCTCTGAATTTTGTCTTCAGTCGCTAATGTACTTTCAGCTTCACAAATGCTAGCAGGCTGAGTGGCCAGCTGGCTGACGACACTCCTGTAATAGCTGGGTCTGTGTAAAACAGAGCCTTAAAACCAGAACGCTGGATGGTAATGAACTGTGATGGAGCCTGATTAGTGTCACCAGAAGAAAAAATGTTTTGAAATAGGCCAAGGTGAGGAACAGAAAGCAAAGTTTTAGAAGAAAAATTTATGCTCATAAATTTCTTACCCCATAAAGTGTTACTCTAATTGACATAATACCAATTTTACAAAATGTGTAGCTTTGTTTTCATACGCAATCAGAATCCAGTGAGGAAAAAGCATCTGCTTCAGTAGGTTCTGTTAGATGTGCTGTTGCCCAAAGGTGAAGTTAAAGAGGGAATATCCTTCATACTTTAAAGAGTTTGTTTAACAGTGACAAGTCCTCCTCTAGGTAGGTTGTGTTGCACTTTGACTTTTGTAAAATAAGTCTAAAATTTTAGACTTGGTATATTAGTGTCACAGGTGCTTATTGAAGCTTTTGTAAGGGTGTTTTCCATGTGAAAATGCAAGAATTCTTCAGTGGTTTTCAGAGCAAAGCTAGAGAATATATTTTGGTGTAATATATGTGCATGTCAAATTTTTGGTTTATATGCATAACCATGAATTTCAGTTTTTATTATTCAAATGTACACGCTTAAACTCCCCTTCAGAAAGTAAAGGAAAAAAGTAGACCAGGATATTCTGCCTAAATGGGATGTTTGGAATTCTTACATGTGGACATAAAGTATTGGGTTTTTATAACTTTGTGCAGGAGCCCTGACTACGTGTTGCAATGATCTTGGAAAGAACAAAGTGGAGATTTGTCCGAGTACTCTGACTTTTTACAGCTCAGTAACTGCTACTTTTCATAATGGAAACCTAGTAATAGAAACAATGCTAATATAAGCTAAAAGTAAACAGGATTTTAAATATCAGTAGAAAAAAATTATAGGATGGACTCTTTTTAAGGTGCTGGGAAGGCAAAATGGATGGTTGGGACCTATTTTAAAAAGGGAGAGGGGATGTGTGTGTGTCCTCTTCCATGCTTACTATAAAGGCGTGTCCTCTAAAGGCAGAATTCCCTTCAAAAAGCCTGTACCCAAGAATGATGCATTTAAACTTGCCTCCTTTTAATTTGATCTGAATTTCTTGACCTGTCTCTTACAACAGATGTTCTCACAATATTGTAGGAGAACTGCAAACTCCAAAACTCTGGTTTCTTGAGTACTCTTTCCTGCCCTGTAACATTCTGACTCAGAACACTTGGAGAATGAGCAATTCTGCTTATCAGGCTAAATACAGAAAAATCTAAAATCAAAAATGGGACTCTGAGCTGGTCTTAGATGACTAGTTTTAAGGAAGAATAGTGCTTTTTAAGACTGTCTCTTGAACTCAGAACTTGCCCGAGTTCAGTGTTGCAGCATGCACTTGGCAGTTTTAGTAATGCCACGGTGTGATGTCTTCAAAACAGACTCATGCTAACTCTGAGTGACATCATTTGGCCTCACAGCTGATGTCTGTCTGTCTACTGGAATGTCTTCAACACTCTGCAAATGTAGCCTTTTAGAGAAAACATTTAAGCAGCTTTTAAACCTTGCCCTTCCCTGTGCCGTTTTGTGTTGCAGTGCTACTGTGGGGGAGTTACTTTGGTTACACCCCGGAATGCAAGGAATTCTTGGGCTGCCGTGCAGCATTATTGCGTGGAGCTGTCAGAGAGGGGATGGAGTTCCCTGTTTCCCTGGCTGAGTTCACAAAACGTGATGTCACAGTGGAGCTCATGCCCTGCCTGTCTGGGAGTCGGCTGCTTTGACTCTGTCACCAGCGGGCTGGGACCTCTCCGGGCTACGCTGTCAGATCGGGTCGCGTCCCCTGGCCGGGTGCTCAGGCCAGGCTCAGTTTGGTTCATTACCACGTTGTCTCCAGCATTGCTTTTGCTTTCCCAGTCACACGCTGAAGTGGCAAGCAGGGCCAGTAAGACATTCAGGCATCGGACGGTCTGTTTATACAGATTAACGATTATCAGATTAACGATTGAAAGTATGTTAGATTTCATCGACTCATCCTTTCAAAGCCATAGAGGTGCTCTTTTGGATCATTGATCATTCTAGTGGAAGGAATAATAGCCGTCTGTTAATCAGGATGTTTCGAGGCAGTGCTTTCAGTGCCAGCTCCATAGATGATTTATTTGTTGCAAAGTGTGCAAGTGGTGTTGATTAGAGCAGAGTTAAAAAAAAATGACATAATGAGAAAGTACATTTTTAAGTGCTAGGGAGAAATGTGTTCTTGGGAGTTCCCCTGTTTCCTGGTAGAGGCAGTCTGGCACATTGATAGTCATTTTCACCTCTTACTCTGCAAATCCTCCCACCAGTAGCGTAACAGCTGGTTAACCTAATAAAGGCTTTTCATTGTTGTTTCACATACAGGCTTGCCTCCTGATGACTTCTGCTTTGATGAACTTCTGTACTTTATCTGGGTGAAAATACTTCTCTAGGTAGTGCTCAGAGAGATGCTTTTGCCGTGTTGTCAGCCTCAAAACAGTGGATTAAAGCAGACCATAAAATAAAGTAGGAACATCTTTCTGTAACTTGTTTATAGTGTACATAGGACACAAATTATTAAATTTTCAGAATTATAGATGATAATAGATAGATATAGATTTTCAGAATTATAGATGAACTTAAAAATGGGATTTTTAAATTGTTCATTAAATGTGAAGCAGTACAAACCAGAGCATAACCTGAGCTGTCTGTACTTTTTTGCAGGAATAAGGTTGTGGACACTAATGCAATTGTTAAGATTTCTGTCAGTACGAGGCAGCAGTCAGAGTAGCCATTGTTTAACTCATCTGCCTCCATCCATTCCTTGAAATACTTCTTTCCCTTGACTCTTTCAAGCGTACTGTTGTCATGTAGAATAGATAGCAAGTTTTAGACTGTTATCTCTCTTCTGCTCTTGACTTTAATATACCATCCAAATATTCCTTTTTTTTTGTTAACCGAATCCTTATTTTTAATCGCAGATCGACAGATTGTCAGATTGATAAAAGCCCAGTAGCCACTTTCTGGCCATCACTGGTGGTAAAACAAGTTTCGTGCTGTAAGGGAATAGGAATCAGCAATGTTGTTATCTCCATCTTTGTTGAACATTTCTGTTGGAGCTCTGCTTGGACAACTGTGAAAAGTAGACTTGTTGAGCGTGATGTCACTGCTCACTTTGCAGATGTGGAGTTGTGGCGAGGCAGAGTGACACTGCTTTGCAGGTCCTGGTAGTTCCCAAGTCTGGGGAACAGGCTCCTGCTGGGAGATTCCAGTTTAGTCTGAGAGCTGATAGACTAAGCTGGCATCTGCTAAATTCAAATCAAGCAAACAAAAATTTCTGGGGACTTCAGGAATAGTGCTTCAGCTTTAGTCCTTTCCTATTTAAAACAAAAAAGTTAACTTTTTAGTCTACATTGTTTGACTTCACCTTTAATAACATTTAATAACCAAACCAAATTCAATTAATTGAGGTGAAGGAAAAATAATACTAAAGCCAACTGCTATGAGGTCCCTTCACAGAACTAAACTCAGCAATGAACTCTGCTGTATGTAAACACTCTTCCACAAATTCTCTGACTCAGTGACCAAGCTAGTAGGCTACTTCAAGTACCAAATACAAGTATGTGCAGTGATGTGTCCTATACAAATAAAGCCTTTACTTCACCAAGCTATTGTCACTCTTCAGTTCATCCATTTAGAAGTATACTGATTGACTTCTAAGGTGAATTAATTTTTCTATCAGCCTGTTATTAAATGGCTGGAGCTCTCTTCACTGTGTGCTTAACAAGCAGATTGAAAAGAAGGATATCTCTGTCTCTCTCTACATGCAAGGATAGTCTATTCAGAAGGCAGATGTCAATGTTTCCCTTCTAATGGTCAATGAATTGCCATGAAATACTAAAAGAGGATTTATTCCTCTTTTTGCATTGTACACCTGTTGTGCGTGTTCCAATTGACCTCTGCAGGCTGGAGGTCAACTGGTCAATTTGTGAATAAAGCACTGGTTCCTGTCTGCATACCTACAGTCTCTTTCTAGGAGAGGTGCTGCCACTTGTAATCTTCTGTGGAACTACCACAACCCTCAGCTGGGCACAGGCGAGGCAAACTCCTGTCTTTTGTGGAGCCACCGTTGCTTATCCTGTATGTCTGAAATCTCAGTCCAGTGGTTTGTGATCTGGACCAGAGAGAACACTCTGTATGACTCCGTTCAGCAGGTGGAAACAGCTGCTTTGGGCTTCCAGAGCTGCCGCTGGCATCATCTCCCAGTTTTTTGTCTGGGCGTCACTACTACTTGAGCTCTTGTGCCATCAGAAAGTCCCAGTGCAGGCCTCTCTTGATGGGTGGCTGTATAAGGGTTAGATTTTCCTTTTCAGAAGAGTGCTAGGGGTTGGTTTCAGGATATGACTTCTGTAAAAGCTTCTGGTTTTGTCATTAGTAGCCCTTTCCCCTGCAGTTTGAAACTACTCTGAAGTCCAGAGGAAGCCTGCTGTTCAGTTCCCTAAGGGGGAAGAGCAGGAATTAGTTTCAGCTAAATGATTTCTCAGTTTTCTGAAGAAGCATTCTGTCATTTGGAAATAGAAGTAAAATTTTCATGCCATTATTGAAATGTCTTCTGGTAAGTACGTTTTGGTCTAAGAGAGGTTCCTGCCCACAGGAATGATATACTGATAAATGAAGCATAAATTGTGAAATGCACCTATTTTGTGTGAGATCACTGAGCAAAGCCACCCTGACAGAACTTGACTTGATATCTAGCATCTTTGGTTTTCAGACCATCATTCTGATTTGGTCTGCAAAGGTAAAGGCTTTTAATGCTTAAAACTGTAGTGGATTACAGGGAATGGCTGCTGATAGTGCTTTAAAATATTTAGTCATATCCAGGTTGTGTAGGTACAATATAAAAACCATTCACCTGGAGAGAGCTTTGCATTTTAGCTTACTCTGGCAAAGGGTCTCAGGTAGTTGGGTTTTCTGTTTGGGCCTCATGTAAAAGGTCAGAAGGCTTTGCTCCTCTTCAAAAGACTAACATGGTGTAAGCCGAGGCAAAGCATGGAGAGCTTCAGGCACACACTGTTTTCAAAAGGCTTTTCAAGGCTGTCTTCATGAGTAATTTAGTTTGAATCTCTCTAATCTGCAAAAAATGAATTGAAAAAATTCATGTCCCTTTGGTTAATTCAAACTAGATGATTAGCTTACTAGGGGAAATACCACTTTAGTTTGGGCCAGTTCTGCCCTACTAGTGAAAGCAAGCTCAACACCCCCCCCCCCCCCCCCCCCCCCGAAATTTCTGCAATCCAAGTTCTAGCACTGCCAGTTTCATTTCCATTTAAATGTAAAGCACTGAGCTTGACAAGTGTGGCTGTCGATGGATGAAGCTCCAAGAAACAGAGAGCTGGCGGCTCTCTTCTGTGTTCTGTCAGTCTGCAGCACTTTCAGCATAGGTGAATCGTTTTTAGTGAACAGCTCTGAAAGCAACGGCGCAGAGTTTTCATGCTTTAGCCAAGCGCAGTTTTGTTGCAGGGCAAGCTGGTCAGACTTCAGAATCTGGTTTATGCAGGTGAGACTTTGCTGTGGTTTGTTTCTCTCCAAAGATCTCTCGGGTGTGCAGCCTAACAGAAGCAAAAGCAACTTAAGCTAGGTCAGGAAAGAACCTCATGCATTAGCAGGCTCTCCTTTAGTGACCTTTGAGACCATTTTGCATTCAAACTCTTAAAAAAATGAAAAAGACTTTGCTACTTGTGTTTGATATTCAAACCTGAAGATTTCTTGAAAGGTACTCTTAGTGTGTTGAGACAATAAAAGCACGATGTTACATATAAAATTTTGCTTTTATGCCTGTAAAGGGGTTCTCTGAAGTGCTATGTAATTACATATTAATACACATTCTTACAAATTGACTAATGTTTTCTTCTGTATTGATGTCATTTTCAGAATACACAGATGATAATGCCCTGATTCCTAAGAACTCCTCGGTAATTGTTAGAAGAATCCCTGTTGGAGGAATTAAAGCTGCCAGCAAAACACGTGTTATGTAAGTACCCATAAAGCATTGTAGTCTTTGTGAGGGGTTGCAGTGTGTTAACTTTTTTTATGGAGATTAGTTTACAGAGGCATTGGAATCGTATCTTTCTTGTTAAAGCTGCTGTTCCTTTTGATTGTCATGGGGTAGATTTTGATGTGTCTGTCCCACAGTAGAGTTACATTTTCAGCCCTGCTGGGACATGGGGTTCAAACTCCGACAATGGTGACTTTTAAGATTATTCTGTTGGGTTTGTTCTTGGGTTGATTTTTCTGAGAGTCAAGTTGTAGATCCTGTTTCCTCTACGTGGAGAGATTCCTTATTATATGTGTTTGCTTTTATTACTTTTGTAGTAAAGACAGATAGTCATCGTAGTATAAACATATAATTTGTTCCCACCTCAGAAGAGTCTGATTCGCAGTGTTGACTATTTGTTGTGTTTGGGGAAGGAGGGGCAGGATATGGCAGGTGTTGTTACTCCTCAGATCTGGGTATGTTGCATACTAGCTATAGAGGCAAGACGAAGGGTTGCCAGCCGGCGAACCATGCAGACAAGAAGTGTCATTCATAAGTGAGACCTGTTAGTTTCCTAAAGACGATGTCTGTTTCAGGCAGGAGAAGAACAATATCCTAAAGTGCATTGTCTTTGTGTGAGTATGATGAAGGAATAGGTAATTCTTTACAAACTCGAAACTCAGTAAGCAGTTTAGCATGTTACCAAATGTTGCTAGTTATCTTTCTAAGTCTGATTTTACCCTAAGCTGATACCTGTGCTCCAGGTTTTAGTTCTGTATTCCTAAGATTTATGGATGACAGAGAATCGAGCCTATTGATTAAAATTACAGCTATTCAAATGCAATCCTGACTACAGGACTATTGCTGTCATTTATGTATTCATACAGTTCAGTTCTGTATCAGCTACATTAGCATTGTGTGAATGGTCATGTTTTCTTAAAGAGATGCCTCTCCACCACAGTTAGTAGATATTATTAGCTTGTGGTTTTTCCATGTCTTTCTAATGTTGGTTCTCAATAAATGAAGTAGACTGATCAGCTACAGAGTATCTTGAACAAAGAGTGCAGCAGCATTCTGGTACCCATGAAGCATTTGCAAGCAAAAAACCCTGAATTTATGTGGCTCCGCATGTAAACTTTGGGCATATTACTACAGTAGTTGCTGCAGTGCTTTCAGGCACTGCCTAGTAATTCTGGATGCCCCAGTGTTGTGCTTATAGACGTTGTTTTGGGGGTTAATTTAAATATGTCTGCTTAGTGCTGTCTTGTCACTGCATCCTCTGTTTCTGGTTGGATGGCAGCCTCTGCTCGTGTGGTAATGCTGCCCTAAAAGGAGGGTATAGGTGCTGCTAGCATCAAAGATCAAATGAATACCTATACGTGGGGATAAGGAAAGAATGGCACTGCTGTTCCAGCATTGAAAATTAACGAGGCCGATTGGCTTTGCATTCCTGCAGCTGGAAACGTTGCAGAAACAACTGGTAGAGTGGTGAATGTTTGGGACTGATGAATGTGTGCTGTAATGGTGGAGGTTACTAGCCTTGTAGTATGTTCTTCAAGGTAAATGGATGAAGAAACTACTGTGTGGTAATCTAAAGGATTTCCTTGGACTTCCTCATCCTCAGGAGCGGCTGTGTTCGTGAGGCTGGTGGTGTTCTAGCAGTGGCAGGAAGCATGAGCCTTTCTACTTGTACGTAAATTCCACAGCAGCCTTTGAATTGCCTCTGCTCATGGGACACTTTGAATGATGTGTGAATTGTTTGTTAACTATATCAGTGGTTGCATGTCTGATTCATGACATGATGATACATGCAGATACAGATCAATGAGCATGGGGAACCTCAGCAAGTTTTCAAATGTAATAAATATTTCCTAAAATATTTATTTTCAAGATTATCTTAAAGCAAATTCTGGCAATTAAGACCTTTTTCTTTTTTTTTTTTTTTTTTTTTTTTTTTGTCACAGGGCTCCTAAATCACAAAAAATCTTAGAAACTGCCTTCAGGTGACATTCCAACTACTATTTGTAGTCAATATAGCCTATGTAACACATTTAGTGTTTTGGCACTTTCATGGCTAAGTATGGTAGATATCTGAGCACAGTGCTTGGGCTTCCACAAAGAAACACTGTCCCAAGGACTATGCTGCTGGCTGTTTTGTTATTTCTTTGTCAGATGACTGTTTTCTTCACTTAAGTAAACTTGCACTTTGGACTGTCTAGACTATCACTGTTCTTTCTTGGAAACTAAAGTACTGGTACCTGGTATTTGGTATACAGATACACAGATTGGCTGAAGTTGCCTTCCTATTTCGATGGTTGATTATTTAAGAACACAAAACTGTAGTGCAGATTTAATCTTTTTGATACTTATGTAGTAGAGACAAAATATGTGAGGAGTCCCTCTTGCACTGTTGTGTTCTATAGCTGTAAGTCTCAGAGCAATTGGTGACAAAGTACAAATGTAATTTTGGGGTTTTTTTTTAGTTGCACTGAATGTACCAAGAGAGAACAGTTTATGCAGATGAATAAATTTCCACATTCACTAGACTATCAGAACATAGTATTTTAATGTTCAAATTTTATAATCTGGTTTCACTGCTTTATGCTCGGTAAAAGTGCTTTATTTTAAGTTCTGATCACCTTTATTCTTCTTCTTTATTCTTCTAGAAGTCGAACTGAGCCAGTGAAACATCAAAAGCAGTATGTAAAAACACAATCTCACACTTTTTTCTGCACACTGCACTTGTTTCTAAACAATGTAGCCTTGTATTAATTTTCCAAATATTAATATATTTTCCAGTAAAATATAGTATACATTGTAAAGACAATGTATTTGATTCAACATAGTAAAGACTGAATAACGCCACCATTTGCACAGTTCTGATGTGAATGTTGGTATTTGTGCCTAGTGATGCATTGTATTTCATATTGAATATGCTGGAATATTTCCTGAATGACCTCATGTCAGATCAGGTAGGTTCAGGGTTTGCACAGCTGAACTTGGTTCCATGTTCTACATCTGCCTGTCTATAGGTAGTAATATGTATGTTTGTATATGTGGTTGTGTGCTTTTTGTTTCTTGCAATTAAAATTGTTTGGAATGTATTTTTTGCCATTTTCACTTTGTGTCACTTGGCTTTTGTTTTTAAATACTTTCTTTGCCTTATGGTGTATCGGGTCTGGCTGAGCCAGAATTGGTTTTCCCCTGTAGCAGCCCTCATGGTGCTGTGTTTTATGTTGGGAGCTGGCAGGGTGTTGATAGCACACTGGTGTTGTGGCTACTGCTGAGTAGTGCTTACACAGCACCAAGGCTCTTTCTGACATTTCCCCCCCCACAGTGGGACGGGGTGGGCAAGATCTTGGGAGGGGACACAACCAGGACAGCTGACCCGAACTGACCGAAGGGATATTCCATACCATATGACGTCTGCTCAGTATAAAGCTGGGAGAGAGGAGGAAGGGGTGGGGTCACCCTTGGTCCTCCGAGGCAACCACTACATGTATTGGAGCCCTGCTTCCTGAGAAGGCCCGACATCGCCTGTTCATGGGAAGTAGAGAATAAATCTGTCTTCTTTTTTTTTGCTTCCACGCACGGACCTTTGCTTCGCTTTGCTTATATTAAAACTGCTGTTGTTTTACCCACAAGGGTTGTTTTGTTTTCCTATCTTATTTTCTTTCCCTTCTTTGCCCTATTGAGAAACAAAGGGGAAAGGGGGGGAAGTGATAGAGCGACTTGGTGGGTACCTGGCATTTAGCCAAGGTCAAACCACCACAGTCTATTTTGGCGCCCAACGTGGGGCGGGACAACAGCAGTTTTATATTAATTGTGCTATAGCTATAGCAGTTAGTAAGCGACAAGCTCTTGTGCTGGTCACGGGTTTGTTTATTGCTCTGCTTATCTTTATTTTGCTAAGCTCGGAAACATGCTGGAAGAAATTGGGAACATCATGAGTGGTTTTATTCTGCAAGCTCCCGAAGTACTTATTAATCCTTATGTTAGCTCTTTGATACTGTTCATTAATGCTATTCACCTATTGTGGGCTGTGTGGAGCTCGTTAGGTTTTTGGTGTAAGAGAAAGCAAATTTTGGGTGAGAGAATACCAAAATGTGCCCTGAGGCGGCCTGTCCCTGGGTGGCAGGGGGAGTGGAAGGATTTGGGCAGATTCCTAGGACGGTTATCACCTCCTGTAGCCTGGGATCTTACCCCTGAACAGGCAAGCAACCCCGCAAAACTGACACAACACCTGATAGAAGGGTGCCTTGTCTATCCCGATGAAAATCAGCAACTCCTAGCGCTGTACTGGGGCCTGGCCTATGCTTATCGAGCTGCAGTTCAGTGCTCTCAAAGGACTGTGGTGGAAACGGGAACTCAAACAAAAACAATAACAGCAGAGATTGCCCCAGTAGTAAAAAAGAAACAGTGGACAAGGAGAACAACAGGTCCATACCCTCGATTAATAAGGGACGAAAAAGAGGAGGAAGAAGCGGGTCCTTCAGCAAAGGGGTCAGAAGAGGGAATAACAGAACTCAAACAGGAGGCAGAAACTACCCGGTCCCTGACATCATCAGAACTGCGAGATCTGCGGAAAGACTATAGCCGCCAGCCGGGTGAGCGGATTGCTGCCTGGCTGCTTCGATGCTGGGATAATGGGGCTGATGCTCAGCAGCTGGAAGGTAAGGAAGCCCAACAGCTGGGTTCCCTTGCTAGAGATCGAGGAATTGAAAGGGGAATTGGAAAAGAAACAGGAATTTGCAGTCTGTGGAGACGGCTCCTTTCAAGTGTTAAAGCAAGATATCCTTTCAAGGAAGATCTTACAGACAACTCCCCAGGGAAGTGGGCTACTGCGGATGAAGGTGTCCAGTACCTGAGAGAACTAGCAGTGCTGGAAGTCATCTATAGTGATCCAGATAATGATGAAGCCCCTAAAAATCCAGAGGATGTCCTGTGCACACGGGCCATGTGGAGGAAGGTGATTAAAGGTGCGCCATCCTCGTATTCTGCGGGCTTGGCTGCGATGTACTATCCAGAAATGGATACGGGAGAAGGACTAAGATGTACACCAACTGTGGAGGCAGTCTCTTCCTGGCTTCAGAACTTTGAAGAGAGTCTTGGAACCTCCTCATCTCTACGGGCGAGTGCCTTAGATGTCAGGAGCACCCCAAGAAATCGGTTCTCTTCCACCCCAGTCAGAGGGAAAGGGAAACCTAGGCGCATGACACGTGGCGAACTTTGGTTCTTCCTGCGTGACCAGGGGGAGGACATGAGGAAGTGGGATGGTCAACCCACCTTCAAATTGGAAGCTCGTGTACATGAATTGCGAGGAAAGACCCCTGCCAAGAAGAAGACATCCAAGAAGGTTGTTAATGTAGCTGGTGTGAAACCGCAAGAAAGTAATCAGCGATCTCCCAGATACAGGAAGACTGAGATCACCTCCCTTGGCCCTGATGAAGGAGTTTCCGGCCTGGCACAGCAAGGGTCAGACAGTGAATACTCTGACCAAGAACAGGAATAGAGGGCCCCTGCCTCCAGCCAGGAGGAGGAAAGGGATGATCGGGTGTATTGGACAGTGTGGATTCGATGGCCTGGCACATCAAATCCACAGAAGTACCAGGCTTTAATCGATACCGGGGCACAGTGTACATTAATGCCATCAAGTTATAGAGGAGCAGAACCTATCTGGATCTCAGGAGTGACAGGCGGATGTCAAGAACTGTCAGTACTGGAGGCCGAGGTTAGCTTGACTGGGGATAAGTGGGAAAAACATCCCATTGTAACTGGCCCAGAAGCCCCTTGTATCTTGGGCATTGACTACCTCAAGAGGGGGTATTTCAAAGACCCAAAAGGATACCGATGGGCTTTTGGTGTGGCCAGTGTGAACACAGAGAAGGTCAAACAGTTGTCTAATCTGCCTGGCCTCTCAGGAGATCCTTTTGTTGTAGGACTGTTGCGAGTTAAAGAACAACAGGTGCCAATTGCTATGAGGACCATGCACCGACGGCAGTATCGCACGAACCGAGACTCTCTGGCTCCCATCCAAGAACTGATCCGTCAACTGGAGACCCAAGGTGTCATCAGTAAGACACATTCGCCTTTTAATAGCCCAATATGGCCAGTGCGAAAGTCTGACGGAAGGTGGAGGTTGACAGCAGACTATCGTGGCCTGAACGAAGTGACGCCACCACTGAGTGCTGCTGTACCAGATATGTTAGAGCTCCAATATGAACTGGAGTCAAAGGCAGCCAAGTGGTACGCCACAATCGACATCGCCAATGCATTCTTTTCAATTCCTTTGGCAGAAGAGTGCAGGCCACAGTTTGCTTTCACGTGGAGGGGTGTCCAATATACCTGGAATCGACTACCCCAGGGGTGGAAGCACAGCCCCACTATTTGTCATGGACTAATTCAAACTGCACTGGAAAAGGGTGATGCCCCTGAACATCTACAGTACATCGATGACATCATTGTGTGGGGCAACAAGGCAGAAGAAGTGTTCAAGAAAGGACAAAAAGTAATTGAGATTCTTCTGAGAGCTGGGTTTGCCATATAGAAAAGCAAGGTCAAGGGACCATCACAGGAGATTCAGTTCTTGGGAATAAAATGGCAAGATGGACGCCGCCATGTGCCTATGGAGGTTGTCAACAAGATAGCAGCTATGTCTCCACCGACCAACAAGAAGGAAACACAAGCTTTCTTAGGACTTGTGGGATTTTGGAGGATGCACATTCCAGGTTACAGTCAGCTGGTGAGCCCTCTGTATCAAGTAACCCGAAAGAAGAACAATTTTGAGTGGGGTCTTGAGCAACAACAAGCCTTTGAGCACATCAAACAGGAGATAGCTCGGGCGGTAGCTCTTGGGCCTGTTCGGACAGGACCAGATGTGCAAAATGTACTTTACACATCAACTGGGGAGCATGGCCTCACATGGAGCCTCTGACAGAAGATACCAGGTGAAACTCGGGGTTGACCATTAGGATTTTGGAGCCGGGGATATCGAGGATCAGAAGCCCACTACACTCCAACTGAAAAGGAGAAACTGGCAGCATATGAGGGGATTCGAGCCGCTTCCGAAGTTGTTGGTACAGAAGCACAGCTCCTCTTGGCACCGCGATTGCCTGTACTACATTGGATGTTCAAAGGAAACATCCCTTCTACACACCATGCAACCAGTGCTACCTGGAGTAAATGGGTAGCGTTAATCACGCAACGAGCTCGACTGGGAAAACCCAACCGTCCAGGAATTCTGGAAGAGATCATGGACTGGCCAGAAGGTAGAGATTTTGGAGCACTGCCTGAGGAGGTGGCTCGTGCCCAAGAAGCACCACCACATAACGAATTACCAGAAGATGAAAGGCGGTATGCTCTGTTTACTGATGGATCCTGTCGTGTGGTAGGAAACCATCGAAAGTGGAAAGCTGCTGTGTGGAGCCCCACAAGACAAGTCATTGAGGCCACTGAAGGAGAGGGCGAGTCAAGTCAGTTTGCAGAAGTAAAAGCGATCCAACTAGCCCTAAAGATTGCTGAACGAGAAAAGTGGCCAGTACTGTATCTCTACACTGACTCCTGGATGGTGGCTAACGCCCTGTGGGGGTGGCTACAGGAGTGGAAGAAGACCAATTGGCAGCACAGAGGTAAACCCATCTGGGCTGCTGCACTGCGGCAGGACATCGCTGCCCGAGTGGAAAACGTGGCTCTAAAGGTACGTCATGTAGATGCCCACATGCCCAAAAGCCGTGCCACCGAAGAACATCAAAACAATGAGCAAGTAGACAAGGCTGCTAAAATTGAAGTAGCTCAGCTGGACCTGGACTGGGAGCGCAAGGGTGAGCTATTTGTAGCTTGATGGGCCCATGAAACATCCGGGCATCTCGGGAGAGATGCAACGTACAGATGGGCTCGTGATCGAGGGGTGGACCTGACCATGGAGACCATCTCACAGGTCACTCATGAATGTGAAACATGTGCTGCAATCAAGCGAGCCACACGAGTAAAGTCTCCCTGGAACAGAGGGCGATGGCCGAGTTTTCAATATGGTGAGGCCTGGCAAATTGACTATATTGGACCATTGCCACGAACACGCCAAGGCAAGCGCTACATACTCACCATGGTGGAAGCAACTACTGGTTGGCTTGAGACGTACCCTGTAAATCATGCCACTGCCCGAAATACCATCTTAGGTCTTGAAAGGCAAATTTTATGGCGACATGGTACTCCTGAAAGAATCGAATCAGACAATGGAACCCATTTTCGAAATAATCTCATAAACTCCTGGGCAAAGAAACACGGCATTGAGTGGGTGTATCACATCCCTTATTACCCACAAGCGTCTGGAAAGATTGAAAGATACAATGGACTGTTGAAGACTATGTTGAGAGCATTGGACAATGGGGGATGGAAACACTGGGATATAAATTTAGCAGAAGCCACTTGGCTAATTAACACCAGAGGATCTGTTAACTGTCCTGGTCCTGCCCAAACCAAACCCCTTCATACTGTGGGAGGAGATAAGGTCCCTGTAGTACACACAGGGCAATGGCTGGGGAAGGCAGTATGGATTGCTCCTCCCTTGGGAAAAGGCAAGCCCACTCGTGGGATTGTTTTTGCTCAGGGACCTGGATGTACTTGGTGGGTAATGCGGGAGGATGGGGCTACTCAGTGTGTGCCTCAAGGAGATTTAACCTTGGGGGGGAAATAATCTGTGGGTTGAGTTGTATGTTGCAGGAAGTGATGGAGGAAGTAGGAACGACGAAGAGTGAACCAGATACATGCGATGATGACCCAAACCTAGCCGGTGCTGGAGTCCAACAGTCAAACATACTGCTCTGTCCTGAACATCCATCTTGACAGATGGCAGCCAAGTCACTGAACATCTGGAGGAGTGAAGAAAGCTTACGGAATGGATAAATGAGTGTTATGTGGGACCTGGGCATGACGTAAATGGTATGGAATAAGGGGTGGAGACTGTACTGGGTCTGGGTGAGCCAGAATTGGTTTTCCCCTGTAGCAGCCCTCATGGTGCTGTGTTTTATGTTGGGAGCTGGCAGGGTGTTGATAGCACACTGGTGTTGTGGCTACTGCTGAGTGGTGCTTACACAGCACCAAGGCTCTTTCTGACATTCCCCCCCCCACAGTGGGACGGGGTGGGCAAGATCTTGGGAGGGGACACAACCAGGACAGCTGACCCGAACTGACCGAAGGGATATTCCATACCATATGACGTCTGCTCAGTATAAAGCTGGGAGAGAGGAGGAAGGGGGTGGGGTCACCCTTGGTCCTCCGAGGCAACCACTACGCGTATTGGAGCCCTGCGTCCTGAGAAGGCCCGACATCGCCTGTTCATGGGAAGTAGAGAATAAATCTGTTTTCTTTTTTTTGCTTCCGCGCGCGGACCTTTGCTTCGCTTTGCTTATATTAAAACTGCTGTTGTTTTACCCACAAGGGTTGTTTTGTTTTCCTATCTTATTTTCTTTCCCTTCTTTGCCCTGTTGAGAAACAAAGGGGAAAGGGGGGGAAGTGATAGAGCGACTTGGTGGGTACCTGGCATTTAGCCAAGGTCAAACCACCACGTATGGTATTAGAAAATGTTATCAAAACCCACTGAGAAACCATTGTTGTTTAACTCGGTACTGTTTATTACTTCTGACTTGGGTGTTCAAACAAATACCAAAACCAGCATGTCCCACATGTTTTGAGGACAGTTCTGTGCAGCTAAATGATTCCTTTCTGTGCGCTGAAGTACTTGGGTATTTGTTCCTAAAACTGTATAACTGAAGTGATATTGTTTGGGCCCCTCTGAGTAGATCACTGTCTCTAATACAGTGTGCAAACTTTGGCACAAGGTTAGAGCCTGGTGCATTTGTGGGTAATACCTGTTCTTTTTCTTAACTTCTGCCTGCAGTACATTTTTTAATCTGGGTGACTTGGGGGTTGACTGCTGCTTTGGTTTCTCAAAAGTTAAAGCTTTTCTTTAGTATACCACCGCTTGGAATTTACATTTGGGAAAGGGGCAGCATTTTTATTTGCGTTTGAAAACACCGTCATTCAGCTGTTAAAATGTAAACAAGTAACACAAGGAAATACTTGACTGCTAGTGGTCTAGATCCTGATTTGCCACTTGGGTCAAATACTGTGTGTAACTACACATTTTGAAGGAGTCTTTATAGTATAAAAATTACTATGTAGTGGTTTTTATTTTCCCTCTTTATTTCAACTATAACTGCTTTTTCCTCACAAGAATGATGTGAGGCATTACACTAACCCTGGATCATTGGATCTGATCACTGATAAGCTGTTAGGATAACTTAATCTAGAAATTTATGAACTCTGTCTGTGTGTTCTGTGAAGAATACAGCCTCTGATTCTTGTGGAATAGTATACAATCAGCTTTAAACTGAAAACTTTTTGAATGTAGGTCTAAAACCACTAATGTGAGATCTGCAATTCTATCACTGCTTGGTTAGAGTTCCTTTTTGGACATGAATGCCTTTCGTTGTGAGGTTGAGTTAGTTTAACTGGCCCAGTGACCCTAGTAGTGAATGTAACGCATTTACATGAACCATGTTGATAGTATTTGATTTAAATCAGGTGGGGTTTTATTACTTGAAAAGAGTTCTTTTCCCTTTTGCTTACTAGCATGTGTATAACCACAAATCACACGTTCATAAATAAGGTTAACATTCTTTTAGCTTCACGTGTTCTCTGACAACTTACCATAAGCTAACACAGATGCTTCAAAAAAAAATAATGTTCGTAAAAGCATAACCATGTGCATTTATAAATGATGAAACATTAACTGATTAATTTACAAACTACACTGAAAGTAAGTTTCCTGTAGTGGTGCTTCCTCCTCAAATAAATATTTTTAAAAAACCTTTTTAAATGAAAATTGACAGCTTCGTTACACCTTTGAGTTTTAAGCAGTTGTGAACTTTTGACAAGGGTCTGTCTCAGATATTCTGGAGCAATAAGTTGATATCAAGCAGATTTGGTTATTTTAGTTTCTTCTCATTAACCACATGGGCACTCTTAATTTGTCATAGGTTTGGACTTTGTTTTGAACAAATACAATTACACCTAGGTTGGAAACGCCTCTTTCAGTGACATTCAGAGGGTATAGTGCAGACTTTCAGACTACAGTAGAGGTTAACTATTGCTATGTTTTGGCTGTAGAACTTGAATATGTGTTTAATTTTTTGTGAACAGACTGATGACTCCTCTGCATCTATTTCTCTGGCCCAGCTTATTAAGGTATGTATATATTCTTGTCAAACACTTAAAAGAAAAATGTTTGCTTCATATTTTTAAACCTTTTACTGTGATCTATATCTGGATAACTGTTGTAATGTGAACAAAACTTTAATTTGGTTTTAAATAATTCAGAGGATTTATTTTAACTTTAAAATGTGTGTCTATTTTGATACTATCCTGTAAAGAGTAGTTCCCAGTTTGGGAAGATAGAAGGGGGGAGTACCTTACGAGCCTCAACATTATGTTGCAGTATTACTCATCTTCAAGACACAAAGAAGCAGCACTTCAGAAGCTGCTTACCATTTTTCATAAGGTTTGTTAATTTTGCATTGGAAAGTAACACAATTTTTACAGAAGAATTTAATTGGCTGCAAGTTATGGACATTTCAGGAGTGTTCGCAAGAGCCAAAATCGGAGCCTTTCTGTAACATGGACAATTGCATGGCTATTTTTGAGTTTCTAGTCACTATAGTTATAGATCTATTCTTCAAATATTACACAGTTTCATAAATTGTAGTATATATACAGTGGACAGCACAATCTAATTTACTTGAATTCAGACTGTGTAAATCATGCAAATGTACCTGTTTGCAGGAATATACCAATGTGTATGTGTGGCATATTAGCAGATGTGACCTTCTGAAACTGCTGTAATGCCATGGTTTGCTATGGAACTGCTTGCTTTTTTGCTCAGTAATGTGTAACTTTGTCTGGGAAAGCACTAGTGATTGCACTTTGTGAAAAGGACTAGTGCTAGCCAATTAAGTTACTGATCCTTAAATCTGTGAAGATTAGAGAAGGCAGGGCCTAACGCAGAGGAGCTAGTTCTTTCTTCTGAAAATAAAGGCTGGAGTTAATTTCTAAGAAAGACAAATCTCGTCCCACTGGTAATTTCTTCCCTCTCTCACTGTAGAAATTAAATTGTGTACGTTTGGCCAAAAAAACCCTCACAAAGTTTGGAAGGTAGCCACCAAAAGAAATTGGTCTCCATTAGTGCTGTCCCTAAATGCGTCCTTGGTTTTGTAAACTCATGTGAAGTTTTACTCTAAAATGTGAAAAACTGCCCAAGTGGTGTACACACTTAAGCTTTTGAGAAAATTCGAGTACTTCAGAAAAATACAGGGACATAACATAAGGCAGCTCAAAGCTGTTACTTACTCTAACCTCTTATGTTCAGGCTGGCTTAGCGTGGAGGCAATGTGTTGAGAGCTTTCTGTTTGATTATTACTGTGTGTTGAATGCCATAGTTGAATTTTGGTCTATTCCTTTGTGGGTTCCAGATGTGTTTTGTAAACTGTTTGGATTCAGACAAATTAGTCAAGTATCTGTAAAGTTTTCTGTAAATGTTAATAGCAATGATTTCATAGGATGTTGAAACTACTTGGTTGCTTTTGTGAATGAATGCATATAAAACCAAAACCATGAGTGGTTGATCTGAATGATAGCTGCTTGAAGGTCCAAATCATTCACAGTCACTCCCTTAGGCCCTGCTTGTATCTGGACTAGTGTGTAACAATAAAGGCATTTGAACAAATACTACTTAAAAAAAAAGCAGATGGCTTCCATAATTTGAAGATCTAGTTCTGCGTAAGGTTTCTGTTACAATTTGTATGCTAAAAGGCCAGAGTCAGCTGGAAAAAAAATGCAGGTAGTGCTGACTGTAGTTAAATCACTTAGTATGAAGAAGTTAGTAGGCAGGGGACATGCAGTTTGGGCTTCCTACAGCACATGATGGTCAAAATTGTACTGAAAAGAATCTTTTGCCTTGCTGAGGCATTATAAAAGCTTGATTGCTTTTCATGCTTCTGTGTCTGAAGCTGAATTTCAGCAAGCTAAAACAACTTCTCCGACTCTAAAGTTGTGTGTCCTTTTAATGCTGCAAAATGTAAATCATACTTGCATACATCTCTCTCAGTTAAGTGTACAGTGGAGATCTCCTCCTTCAAATAGTCAGGAGCTTAAAAATCAGCTTAAAAATACTGGATAGTATAATTTTTTCTACACACAGCTTCAGTGCGCTTGGAGGAAAACTGGATCGGTTACACAGGTCTTTGTGTAAGGTACAAACAGAGCCTAAGGTTTTGAGTGCCCAAGAATGCTCTTTTCAAGTAGGTTAACAGGCATATAAACACCATGTAATGGCGTAAGGACTCCCCAGAACATCTTCAGGACAACTCTATTTCATATAAGCAGCTGTTTTCATGCAACCTCAGCTAGCGTGGGGCTGCCCTTTACAGGACTGGGTGGGCGGTGTTGTCTTTGGCTGTGTAGACTTAAATGTGTTTCTAATGTGTGTGTCAAATAATTAATTACCTGTTAAACAGACTTCCAATCTGGCTGAAGCCAACGCTTCTGAAGAAGATAAAATAAAAGCTATGATGATACAGTCTTGCCGTCAGTATGATCCAGTCAAGTAAGTGTTGATAAGGTCAAATCTGTTCTTTGAAGATTATGGAAAAATTGTAGAGATGGTTGTTTGAACAAGAGAGACACATGCATACCTTTTTCTTTTTTCTCAAAAAACTTTTAGTTACGTGGGTCCACTTCCACCATCATATACTTGCTTTCATTGTGGAAAACCTGGCCACTATGGAAAGAACTGCCCAACAAATGAGGTAAGATCATGGGGGACTTCTGGTGTTACTTCATTTTTAGTTTATTTACCTTGGCAGTTACATAACAAATACATGAATACTCATGTTAAGAATGGTTTCTCTTGGGGTGAAACACAGAGGTTATATGGCAACAGTTCAAAGCCCTTCAAAATTTAAGGGAAATCTGGAATTACAAATGTGACATTTTCGTTGTTCTAGGTCATGGGCATTAAATATGTCCATAGATCTTTCTCTGTGCACTTTCATGCATATTTTTATCTATTTCAGTATTATTGGAAATATTTCTGGTTTTAACTCTTTTTAATGACAGTTCACAGTTTTTAGTACTTTGTATAAAAAGAAGATGTTTCTCTTGACCCTGTCTATTGAATATTTGTATGTTTTAATTACACAAGTCTCTGGTTGAATATTCATGCCATTTAATCACTTAATTCATGCCATTTAATGTTAGTCACTGAATGTATATGCATGAGGTATGAATTCAACCTTCATCTGTAGATGGTGAATATCAGTTTCCCCAGTGGCCAATTCAGAGCCCTGCATTAAGCTCTCCCTCTGAACTGTGCTTTGGAGGAGGAGGGGGCTTGTGTCTCTTCTCTGAGGGGATGGTGAGCTGAGGGGTATTTCATCCTTAAGGAACCTTAAGTTAAGCCAAAGAATGTTGAATGAGTTCAAAACACTGCTCGAGCCTTTGGAGCATCCTGGCTATATTCATTTAGGAAAATAAGTATTTTAGTTGAGCAACCCTTGGGCTAGGTAAAAGGAGAGGGTTAGAGGCTTTTCCTGCTTAAAATAATAATTGAAATTCATTTAACATCTTAAGATGAGATATGTCTGCAATTCTTTTCTTAACAGGACAGAAATTTTGAGTCTGTTCCCAGAATTAAAATGAGCACAGGAATTCCAAGTAGTTTCGTGATGGAGGTGAAAGATCCCAATACAAAGGGTGCAATGCTGACAAAGACTGGAAGATATGCAATACCAATTATTAATGCGTGAGTATGGAGTTAGTTGGTCTGACCAAAAAGTGAATGAGAGAAGCCAGGTGTCAATGTCTGAGTGGCAATGCAACCAAGCTGGCCAGCATCCGTAATTACAGGGGAAGAAGCACTGTCATTGTCATATCTTAACCTTAAAATCTGTGATACTTTCTAATATTAAAATAGGGTGGTCCCGCTGTTCATGCCCCTGGAAGTTGGTTAAACCTGTGGTATGCTAAGAATCTGTATTTCTATAAAACATTTCAGTTGTGTTTTCAGTGGAGACGTTCTCTTTGAAAGCTCCTTTTGCTTCTGTTTTCTGTTTCAAAGATTTCTTGAAAAATGTCACAAATAGCTGTTGGAGTGAGATTTCCTCTCCCTGACATTTATCAAATCCCATGTGTGAAACAGAGTGACGTTTTCCTGTTGCTGTAACCTAAGAAAATACTACTGTGTGCTGACAAGAATGGCTGTTTTAAAATGCCCTTGGTAGCACCACTGTTCTTCTGTCATGGGTCTCCTTCTGTAGAAGCCGTAACATAGACTTTCATTCATAAAATGTAATTACTTGAAGACTAACTTTATACCGAACCTGCAATTTACATTTACCGTCTGGCAAAGGAGAGGTAGGATTCATTACGTCTGATTTCTAGCTGTCAAAAAATGACTTTTCTAGTCTGAGCTAATTTCTTAGTTGATCCAAAGAATGGGAGAGTTCTGTGGAAGGAAAATTGTTCCCCTCTCTCCCTTCTGGTTTTGTGGCTATAGGAAAGCAGTTTAAACTAAATGCCTATGTTTTTGAAGGCTAATGTGGAGTGAGAAGAATTCCATCTATTATCTTCCTTTGATAAAATCCAAAGCTTGGAAAAGTTTTCCTTTACCCATCTTTAACTTTTTTCCTTTTCCTTCCCCATCCCCCCCTCCAGGGATGCTTATGCTAGAGAAAAGAAGGAAAAGCCTCCCTTTTTACCAGAGGAGCCGTCCTCCTCCTCCTCCTTCTCAGGTGATGATAATCCTATTCCAGATGAGTTGTTATGTCTCATTTGTAAAGATATAATGACTGATGCAGTTGATATTGCCTGCTGTGGAAACAGTTATTGTGACGAATGTAAGTGTTTGTTACTCCAAAGCATCACATCTGATCTTCTGAAAGTAGAAATAGGAGATAATGAAATTACTTTGTTAACAGTGCCATTTAATACTTAAGTATATCCTGAACAGGAAAGGACTCTTCTCTTAGAAAGGAAAAAAAAAGGCAGAAAGCTTTTTTCCCTTTTTATGTACCTAGTTAAACTCTCTTTACATGCAGAAGGGCAAGTGTGAGAAAAGTGCTTAACTGTGCAGGTGATTACAGTATTAGCTGTCGAATGCATTTAGCTTGTTCACAGCCCTTTCTCCCATACAAAACTATAGAGCCAACGCTGGTGACTTACTGTGGTCTCAACAAACGAGGCATTTAATCCACATTCTTCTCCACAGGAGAGTTAGTTAAAACTTTCAGAACTCAAACCTACTAATGACTTTTTGAGATGTGTTTTATTCATTAACGGTGAGGTTGGTGACTGTACTAGATAGTGGATAAAAGACGCATCGAAACATCAAGACGCAGCCTACTCTACATCCTCAACTGTTACAGTAGTGAAGTATCAAAACTGGAGAGTTATGAGCTGCATACTAGAAATTTTTTACACCGTTGAAACAGGAAAATGTTTTACACTGTTGATAGCTTCATGTTCTTAATTCACCCATTAATCATATACGTGCTTTTAGAATTGATTATAATTCCAAAAATTTCCTTATTTTGGCTAAAAACTGTTTTGATGATTCTAATTATTCACAGGTATTAGAACAGCATTAGTGGAATCTGGGGAACATACACGCCCAACATGTCATCAGATGGGTGTTTCTCCTGATGCTTTAATTGCCAACAATCTCCTATGGCAGGTAACATGATGACTTTTACATAAACTCTTTGTAAGAAAAGTCTGTCTGTAAAAAGCTGAAAGGGAAGAAAATATTAATTTACATGTCCTTAAGCAAGGCAAGATAGAATAAGGCTAAATACACTTCTCAGATACATGATCTGTTGTGACAGAAGGTTCCAACTCTTGAGAGACGATCTGGCAAATTCAGGTCATACTTCTGCTTAACATGATGGCTCACTTTCACATTTGGTGTTAACACTGAGCTACTCTAAATACAAATACTCTGAGTTACAGCCATTAATGTCAGTGCTTAATGTGATGTGTTCATACATCTGTATGTTGATTTAGTTTAGGATTGATAGCATTTACAGGAATACGTAAGTAATTTTACTCTGTGGAGGCTTTTGTTGGTATATACACTGAAGTCTCATAGTCCCTTTTTAGAAATGTTTTTCTGCCTCTAGGCTGTGAACAGCTTCAAAAATGGAACTGGCTACGGTAGTCAGATGGAGCAGCAGCAGCCACCACCTCCACCACCCCTCGTGAGACAAACAGTAACACACAACCTGCAGCCTCTGCTCCGGCCAACAGTTTCCAGAGAGCAGGAGCCACTCATGATTCCACCGGCTTCTTTGGCTCCTCGTTCTGCTGCTGCTTCCTCATCACTGGCCCCTGGTCAGTGGCCTGGGGCAGCTGGGCTGCCAGTCAGTCAATCTCCTGCTGTTGTCTCTGACCTCCCTCCAGCAGTGTCCCTATCTCTCCGTGCTGAAAAGCCAAGTGGACCTTTTCAGCAAGTAAATCTATAGATCAACGTGACTATAAAAGACACCAAAATACTGAAGTTAGATTCTTCTTCTTGAGCTTCTCTGCCAGCAATCTGTGTATCATTAGTGACAGTTCCAGACAATTGTGTCAGTTCTGGCGTTTGTTTTTACTTTGAATGAGGACACTTCCATAAACTGGAAGTGTGCCTCATGCAAGAATTTCCTCAGAAGTATTTTTTGTTTTATCAGTCATTCAGTACAAGTTTACCCTGAAAAAGGAACTTTTTTTCCCCAGGAGCCCTTTGATTTTAAGTGACTAGCAATTCCTACAGTAACTAATTAGTTATGTCAGACCTTCCAGAGTGCATTAATTTCTCCTCAGTACTGAGGAAATGATCTTTTCATCAAACGCGTAAAAGCACAATTAGAGGTAAAATTGGCCATGTGTTTTCACATTACTCTTTTCTGCAGTATTTCTACCATCAATATGACAATAAGTCAGAGTCATCCTTGGCAATACACAGCGTAGTCAGTGATGCATACAGTTTTGGATAATAAACATTGAAGCACTGTAAATTTGAAGTATTTACAAACACAGCAGTCTAAGTTTGCAAGCCAGTGAGAAAACGTTAAAAGTCTGTACTTTTGTTTAGGGCTTATGTCCTTCCAACTATGCCTTGAATGCAAACAGCCACTCTGCCCAGAAGGCTGTCAGGCTCAGCTGTACCGCTGAATACAAAGGGTCACAACTGGAAAGAGCTTTAAGGGCTGAACTAGCACATAAATATTTCTTAATAGAATTTCAGTTCTTGCATCTTCCAAAGCTGAGATTCTCTGGGTGGGTTACATGTACTCTAATCCTTTCGTCCGCAGCTAGCTTCATAAAATATTCTCCCCGTGAGCTTTCTCTTTAAATGCCAGTAGTTCAAACAGACTTCTCGGCAGTGCTTCCTTTGGAATCAGCCAAATTCACATTTGTAAATCTGGTGAAGATTTTTTTTTTTTTTTTTTTCCAATTACAGTAGCCAGCCTTTTCTCACCTTGGACTTTATATTTCAAATGGCACTTCAAAACACTGTTTGAATAATAAAAATCTGGGGTTCTTTTTGTAGTAATGCTGATGTAGTTCTACCTCTTGCTGCTCTGGTGACTGCTGCTGAACTTCCTAAATCTTCCTCTCTGTCAATCAGCAGTTTGTTGGAACAGGAGGTAAATTTTATTTCAATATCTGCAGTGATTCTTGTATTTTAGTAGCTTATTTTCTCACTGTTAAGTGTTTTATCACAAGGGTTCTCATGTGCCTCCACTAAGACAGCCAGCATTACCAAGTCTTCTTGGCCCCCAAGGACAATCAATACCCACAACTGGTAAATAACTGTAACTTCAGAATTTATTTTAAAAACTTATCTTCAGATAAACTGAATGTTTTTTTTTTCTCTTTCCTCTCCCCACTCCAAAAGGTCATCCAATGAGAGCCAGTCCAATTTGCTCAGCGCGTGGCAGACCAGGCTGGGAACTGTAGGTATTCTACAGAAATGCAACATACTGCTACTTATAACTTGTTAAATGAGGCCGTTACACAGAACCTGTACAACAGGTGATTTATAACGAAATAAGCATGCACAGGTAGTCGTGGAGAATACAAGTGGTTCCAGTTTTTAAATGGCTTAATTGGAATTGGCCTTAACAAAGGGATCTGTGCTTGCAGCAAGATTAAACTCCAGCACATGATTGAAAAGAGGACTCTGAAAAATGAACGCTTTTTGAGGAAACCATAATTACATATAAAAATGAAATATAATTAAAGGATCAGGTGGAAAGCCACCCTTTTGGTTACTGGCGGAATAGGGCTGAAGAAATCCATTTCCCAATAGAAATCAGCCTCCAGCATTCTTTTTTTTTCACAACTCAGTTGATACTGATTGAGCAAATTATTGGAAAAGTCAAGGCTGTCATTTTATGACAATTCTGAATTTCTTCAATGTAGCCACCTCAAATAGCCAAGCTGCTCTCTCTCAGTTGGAGAGAGTCTGTTTTGTCTGTTATTGCAGTGTCAAGTTATTCCTTCCTTTTGGTATGTATTAGTTATAGATAGGTTGTAAGGGTGCATTGTGCTTATAAAATCTTAAAGATGAGTCAAAACAAAAACCAGGATCCACCCTACAGATTGTCTAAAACCTCAGATTCAGTAAGCATGACAATAATGCCTCAGGGACAAGAACGGGCCAAAGACATCATCATGAGGCAACAACACAGGAAGTGTACGCAGAAGAAGTTAAAAGAAGTTTGAGAGGAGATGAGTTAAGATCTATGCAGTACTTTGAAGATCAGAAGTGTGAAGTATTAAGCATATCAAGGAGTGGCAGAGGAACGGTGGGCACTTGGCACATGGGAGGTGGGAGTCTCTTAGACACGGGCAGCCTCCATCTACAGTTGCAAAGCTGAGTATAAGGAGAGAAGATGGGGGGAACTGTTGGGGGTGAGGGTGTGGAAGGCAAGTATGAGGATCGAGAAATGAGTGTAGTCTCAAATGAACAGAAAGCAGGGAGAAAAATGCTTAAGTTGAGAACAAGAAGTGCTCGCCACCATGCTCCTCCTTCATTTGCTTTCCTCTTCAAAATCAGGGCAGAGTGTAACAAATAGTAACATGTGGTTTTGGGTTTCTTTAGAAGTTCAAGTCGAGGACGCCCGCGCAGTGAATGTACCCAAAGGACTCGGGCCCCAACACTACCAGCATCAACACCGGTCTTTGTGCCTGTGCCTCCACCTCCCTTGTACCTTCCACCACCACATGCACTTCCTCTTCCACAGGTGGTGCCTCCACCACTGCTTCCTCCTCAGTTTCCACCCGGGCAGCCTCCGTCTGCTGGGTGCACTGCCCCCCTCCAGGATATCCCCCAGCTCCTGCAAACACGTCATCAGCTGGGGACCAACAGCAGTACCAGTGGCTCATCCAAATACCATCCCAAGGACACAAGCACCCCCTTTACCTAGGGAGGAGTTTTACAGAGAGCAACGGAGGCTTAAAGAGGAGCAAGTATTTGGCTCAATGAAGTTGTGTTGGTTTTCATGTTTGTATTTCCACAGCAGATTGGACTGCAGTTACACTCAAGTGCATCTGACATAAGCAAAAGTGACATAGTGTTTTGTCCAATAGACTTTTTCGTTGCAGATGGTAAACATGCAAAACTAAAATGAGATGAATGCCATTCTAAAACTTTCCCTAAAACTTGTGGGAATTCTAAACTGTTTTTGCTTAAATAAGATGTTCACCTTTTGCATTTGCATGCAGTATACATTTTCTCATGTTGGTCATGTTTTGTTTGTTGGTGTCTTTTTGTAATAAAGGTCAAATTATAATTGTAATAAAAGTCAAACTTATTTTAACAGGGGAAAGAAAAAGTCCAGACTTGATGAGTTTACAAATGATTTTCCTAAGGAACTGATGGAATATAAAAAGATTCAAAAGCAGCGTAGGCGTTCGTTTTCCAGGTAACTGCTTTACATATTGTAATGGAGAAGCAGGTTGTCTAGGAGAATCAGGAGGAGTTCCACTCAACCTCTCTATCGTTAGATGGATTGGATGAGTCAAGGGATTAGCAGTGAGAGGTGTTTCATGTGAAGGTTACTAGCTCAGCTACAACAGAGATTACAGTTGACTGAGAGTAACAATTTGGCAGCAGCTGCTGAGGAGCAGGTGTCTCTTTTACTAAAGCTTCTCTGCAGTGACACCCTTCACCCCCTGACAGCCGTGAGGAGGCCAGAACCTGAAGAGGTCTAGTTGCTGGATTTTCTGTGTCTCCCCATTCTGATTGTAACCGTTACCTCAAAGCACTTCGGAGGAGGTATGGGAGAGAAATTGTCTTCATCTCTTTTGTTTATCTCTTGTGGATACACAGAGAGATTTTAACCTGGACTGCAAACTGGTGGCTTTCACTAGTATTTTGTTGACATTGTTAAATTTTTCTTAGGGATTAAAAGACCAGACTTGTTTGTAAGGAAATCTAAAATTGGTGAAGGACTTTGAGAGGAGGAATGATGCTAATGAACATATGCAGAATAACAGAATCACAGAATCACAGAATCTAGGTTGGAAAGGACCTTGAAGATCATCTAGTCCAACCTTTAACCTAGCATTGGCAGTTTGAACTACACCACATCCCTCAGCGCTATGTCGACCCTACTCTTAAACACCTCCAGGGATGGGGACTCCACCAACTCCCTGGGCAGCCCATTCCAATGCCTGACTACCCGTTCTGTAAAGAAATACTTCCTAATATCTAGTCTAAACCTTCCCTGGCGCAACTTGAGGCCATTACCTCTTGTCCTATCACTTGTTACTTGGTTAAAGAGACTCATCCCCCCTCTCTGCAACCTCCTTTCAGGTAGTTGTAGAGGGCCATGAGTTCTCCCCTCAGCCTCCTCTTCTCCAAACTAAACAACCCCAGTTCCCTCAGCCGCTCCTCATACGACATGTGCTCCAGACCCTTCACCAGCTTCATTGCGCTTCTCTGGACACGCTTGAGTAATTCAATGTCCTTTTTGGAGTGAGGGGCCCAAAACTGAACACAGTAATCGAGGGGCGGCCTCACCAGGGGTGAGATCACTTCCCTGTCCCTGCTGGCCACGCTATTTCTGATACAATCCAGGATGCCACTGGCCTTCTTGGCCACCTGGGCACACTGCTGGCTTATGTTCAGCCGGCTGTCAATCAACACCCCCAGGTCCCTCTCTGACTGGCAGCTCTCCAGCCACTCCTCCCCAAGCCTGTAGCGCTGCTGGGGGTTGTTGTGGCCCAAGTGCAGCACCCGGCATTTGGCCTTATTGAAGCTCATACAGTTGGGCTCAGCCCATCGCTCCAGCCTGTCCAGATCCCTCTGCAGAGCCTCCCTACCCTCGAGAGATCAACACTCCCACCCAACTGGGTGTCATCTGCAAACTGACTGAGGGTGCACTCGATCCCCTCGTCCAGACCATCAATAAAGATGTTAAACAGGAGTGGCCCCAAAACCCAGCCCTGGGGGACACCACTCGTGACCGGTCACCAACTGGATTTAACTCCGTTCACCACAACTCTTTGGGCCCGGCCATTGGCCAGTTTTTTACCCAGCAAAGCCTGCAATCATCCAAGCCACGAGCATCCAGTTTTGCCAGGAGAATGCTGTGGGAAATGGTGTCAAAGTTCTTATTGAAGTCGAGGTAAACTACATCCACAGCCTTTCCCTCATCCAATAAGCAGGTCACCCTGTCGTAGAAGGAGATCAGGTTTGTCAGGCAGGACCTGCCTTTCATAAACCCATGCTGACTGGGCCTGATCATCTGGTTGTCCCGCATGTGCTGTGTGATGGTACTCTGGAGGAGCTGCTCCATCAGCTTCCCAGGCACCGACGTCAAGCTGACAGGCCTGTACTTTCCTGGATCATCCTTCCGACCCTTCTTATAGATGGGCGTCACATTGGCCAGTTTCCAATCTGTCGGGACCTCCCCGGTCAGCCAGGACTGCTGGGAAATGATGGAGAGCGGCTTGGCGAGCACCCCAGCCAGCTCCTTCAGCACCCTTGGGTGTATCCCATCCGGTCCCACAGACTTGTGTGTGTCTATGTGATGCAGCAGGTCACTGACCGTCTCCTCCTGGATTGCGGGGGGGTCATTCTCCCAGTCTCTGTCCTCTGGCTGAGGGGGCTGGATTCCCTCAATACAACTAGTCTTGTTATTAAAGACTGAGGCAAAGAAGGCATTAAGCACCTCAGCCTTCTCCTCATCACTTGTTACCATGTTTCCTCCCTCATCCAGCAGGGGACAGAGACTCTCCCTGGTCTTTCTTTTGCTGTTGACATACTTATAGAAACATTTCTTGTTATCCTTGATTGCTGAAGCCAGGGTAATTTCCAGCTGGGCTTTAGACCTCCTGATTTCTGCCCTGCATAGCCTCACAGACTCTTTGTAATCACTGTGAGTGGCTAGTCCCTTCTTCCAAAGGCTGTAAACTTTCCATTTCTCCCTGAGTTGCAACCAAAGCTCCCTGTTCAGCCAGGGTGGTCTTCTCTGTCGCCGGCTTCTCTTACAGCACCTGGGGACTGCCTGTTCCTGAGCCATTAACACTTCCTTCTTGAAGAGTGCCCAGCCTTCCTGGACCCCTATACCCTACAGGACCATCTCCCAAGGGATCCTTTCAAGCAGGTGCCTAAACAAGACAAAGTCAGTCCTATGGAAGTCCAGGATGTCAGTTCTGCTTAGCCCTCTCCCGGCCTCTCTAAGAATAGACAACTCTAGTATTTCATGATCGCTGTGCCCTAGTCATCCTCCGACCGCCACATCATCCACCAGTCCTTCTCTGTTCACAAAGAGGAGATCCAGCAGGGCACCTTCTCTGGTCAGTTCTCTCACCAGTTGCATCAGGAAGTTGTCTCCCACACATTCCAGGAATCTCCGGGACTGGTCTCTCTCTGCTGTGCTGTATTTCAGCAGATGTCTGGGAAATTAAAGTCTCCCACAAGAACAAGGGCAAGCGATCGTGAAATTTCTCCTACATACCTATAGAATATTTCATCCACCTCTCTGTCCTGGGTGGGTGGCCTATAGTAGACTCCTACTACAACATCTGCCCTGTTGGCCTTCCCCCTGATTCTAACGCAAAGACACTCTACCCTGTCTTCGCTACACTTGTGCTCAAGGCAATCATAACAGTCCGTAACATACAGCGCCACCCCACCACCACTCCTTCCTTGTCTGTCCCTTCTAAAGAGCTTGTAGCCCTCAACTGCCGCACTCCAGTCATGGCAGACATCCCACCATGTTTCTGTAATAGCCACAACATCATAATTTTCCTGTTTCATCATGGTTTCAAGCTCCTCCTGTTTGTTACCCATGCTGTGTGCATTGGTGTACATGCACTTCAGATGGGCTGATGTTTTCCCCCCTTCCCCCTTCAAATCTAGTTTAAAGCTCTGTCAATGAGCCCAGCTAACTCCTGCCCCAAGATCCTCTTCCCCCTCTGGGACAGGTGCATTCCATCTAATGCCAAAAGGTCTGGTGCCCTGTATACCAACCCATGATTGAAAAATCCAAAGCCCTGACGGTAACACCAGTCTTGGAGCCACAAGTTCATCTGTTGAGTTCTCCTGTATTCTTTTTCATCCATCCCCCCAACTGAAAGGATGGAGGAGAACACAATTTGTGCCCCCGACTCCTTAATCACTTTCCCCAAGGACCTGAAATCTCTCTTAATTGCTTTAGGACTTCTCCTAGTAATGTCGTCACTACCTACTTGAAAAACCAGGAGAGGGTAGTAGTCCTTGGGTCTCACTAGAGAGGGGAGTTTTGCCTTGAGGTCCTTGACACGGGCCCCAGGGAGGCAGCAGACTTCCCTATGAAATGGGTCCGGTCTGCATATGGGGCCTTCGGTACCCCTCACAATGGAGTCACCCACTACAATGACTCTTCTGGGGTTCTTTTTAGAACTGGTTTTAATACCTGGTCTAGAATGACCTGGCCTTGGTGGACCTTGGTCTTCCTCCTTGTTTGTCTCATTTCCTTCCTCCTTCTCTTCCTCACTCAAAAGTTCCAGGGCCCCGAATCCATTGTGAAGGGACACCATGGAGGGTGAGGGAGGTCGGGAGAGGATTTTCCTGCCTCCCCGAGCAGGGACCTGTTTCCAGCCTCCCCCATCTCTTAGGTTCCCTCCTTCTGCCTGGTAGCAATAGGTTGAGGGATTACCTTCCTCCTTTGGAGCCTCCATTTGCTCCTGTTGCTTTAGGGGTGCTAGGGTGTTAGTCTACCAGTCAAGCTCCCTTTCACACTCTCTAATACTTTTTAATCTCTCGACCTCTTCTTTGAGTGCCACCACCAGGCTGAGCTGATCACAACACACACAGGTGTTATCACTGGTGCCTTCCGACAGGACTGACAGTCTCAGACACTCCCTGCAGCCCGGGACCTGGACCGCTGCATGTTTGCGTGGCAGTTCCGACTGGGTTGCCACGTTCTTTCTGGTGGTGGTTTTGACCCGAGTGGAGACCATGGTTCAGTCTACTCGTGGAGGACAATAAGAGAAACTAGCTCAGATAGAGCCCAGAGATAGACTGCGCCCTATCCGCTCGCCCTGCCTGCGCAAACTCTAACATAAAATGGTTCTTTAAAAAACAATAAAAGAAAAACTTTTGAAGAAAAAACTCGGGGTAGCTGATGTTTTCTGTCCCCAGAATTCGCTTGGGCAGGAGTCTGAATAGCTCTCTCTTAGTAATGCTGTCAGCTTCTTTCCTAGAGTAATGGTATTGAGTCAAGTTACTAGAGGCTGAGTTTAGAAGCTTTCAGATAAGATTTTTCTTGAAATGTGGTCACTATCCTTGGTTAGAGCTAGAGGTATGTGCAAGATTTTGCTAGGACATCTGCCTAGAAGTGTGGATTAAATAGG
The DNA here is from genome assembly GCF_031877795.1 of Strix aluco. Classification (NCBI taxonomy): domain Eukaryota; kingdom Metazoa; phylum Chordata; class Aves; order Strigiformes; family Strigidae; genus Strix; species Strix aluco. The sequence goes on from NC_133963.1 coordinate 889,318, forward strand.
CCTGTATGTAAGGTTGCAGTACGAGTATTTTGCATCCTGTACCTATTGCCAAATAAGTAGTGAAGTTAAATAGACTAAGGCGGCATTGTAAAATTGAGCTTTACTGTCTTTTCTTGATGTTTGATACTGTGCTGCAGCCATTAAGACTTGCTCTTTTTGCACCTTACTGCAGCAAAAATGATTTACACTGCATGTAGTTGTGCAGTGAGAAATGCTCACGTACCAGTAGAGGCCAGTACACACCGCCTTAAACCAGGCAACAGCTATGGTAGTTCATGCAATAGAAGGGATTGGAAATAGACGTACCCTTCCTGTATGTTTTAAACTAACAAAGCAGCAGCTGTTCTGTCTTGTAAGCAGAAACTCTTACATGTGATCACGTTCTCCAATCTGCAGTACCATTTTGTCAGCAGTGAAAGAAGCTTTGACATAAGCATATGGAGAGGAAAAAACAAACCAAACCCAATTTAGGAAGAAATGACTGTTCGGAATTAAATTCCTCTGAGTGTGTGTGAGTGTGTTTTCTGTTTTCTTTAAGGTCCCAGTCTCCCCATCGTGCTTCTTCTTACTCTAGAAGTTCATATACCTACTCCAAGTCAAGACTGGGTTCTTCTCGCACTTGCTCCTACTCTCGATCATTTAGTCATTCCCATTCTCATTCCGACTTGCGATCGCCACCATACCCCAGAAGAGGCAAAGGGAAGAGTCGTCACAATCATTCTAGGTCAAGGTCACATGGTTATCACCGTTCAAGGTCAAGATCACACCCATACAGGAGGTACCATTCATGTTCAAGGTCTTCAGTATGTAGAGGCCAGTCTCCCACTAAACATAAAAAATACCAGAAGAGAAGAAAAGGGAATGAGAATGAAGGAGTTCCTAATGCTGAATTGTTAGAAGGTATGAGAAAACGAAGAGAGCCAGTTACAGCAGAAGATGTTAAAACAGACTCTCTGTTCATGCTCCCAAGCAGAGGTGATGCCACCGCTGTGAGAGATGCGCCTATGGAAGCAGATTCTGTTGCTGTCAAACCAGTGTCTGAAAAGGAGAAAAAAGAGGAGGGTAAGCCAAAAGCAAAAACTGCAAGACAAAGCAGAAAGTAGAAGTGGCTGTTCCTGCTAGGAAAGACAATGTAATAAAACCAGATAAAGCTTCCCAAGAGAAGGTGGACACTGATCATGAAATATCTCCTCGAACAGAACCTCCTGTGAAAAAAGTGAAGGAGGAGTTATAAAAGACAGACAATGTTAAAACATCTTCTTCTCAAAAGTGTCTTGGTACTTGTCATGGATGAAAGTATTGACATGGTAATATTTAGTAAGAAATCTAGGTTTATTAATAACTAACAACAATTTATTATTATAAAATAATTTAGAAATACTAAAAGAAAGAAAAGCGACTTATTCAGATTCTAAAATGACAAGATTCACACTAACTTACTTAATGGTACCTATATATATATATACACATGCATGCACATAACAAAATGGACAAACATACAGAAACAAAGGTGTTTGGATTCAGTAGAATGAACACAGAACGGACATACACACACACAGAAACAAGGGTACGTACCCACACACACACACACACACACACAGAGTAAAGAGAAGCTAGCTCAAAGAAAATTTCCCTCTCGAGTTTAGAGCAAATCCTCCCAATGCCTTGGCATTCCTCAACGGGCGATCATTGAGACTCGAGCGGGGGACTTCGCCCCGGCCTTCCGTCTGGAGCAGACGACACCTTAAGGGTTTGGTACCTGAGAGGCGTCCCAGCTCAGGGGAGATGCTGGTCACAGGCCCGCTGCGATCCAGGAGAGCTCAAAGGGTCTCCCTGGTGGTCGCCATTTATAGGGTCCAAGATAATTGACTTTTGTCAGATCCCTTCTGGTGCCTTCCAGCAGTTGCACAAGAACTCCATGAATGTGTGACTCTGTTATTGTTCCCATTTGACCCCATCCCAGGCACAGGTGTGCCAGGCCCTGAGGAGTTGATGGGCCATTTTAACCATTTCCGAGCAATCGGGAGGGGCAGGAGCCAGGCTCGTTAACATTGTCAGTCCTTATCTCCACAGATTGGTGTATAGCTCAGGGGATGTGGGTGGAATTGCACCTAGCACCAAGCAGCCCAACAAAGAGGGGCCGGGGTGGGGGTGGGGGGTAAGAATTGCACCACCGCAGTACTCCATGGAAAGTTCACCCAAAAGTGACAAAAGATCACCCAGAAACCAGACCATCCAAGGAGAAAAAGGCAAAGAAAGACCATCCAAAAGAAACCAAGTCAGAGAAGCCCTCCAACAAAAAGGACAAGTCAAAAAAACCTGAGGAAAAAAGCAAACCTTCTAAGGCAAAACCTGAAAAAAGAGAAGTAGATGAAAAGGTTGATAAAGAACATGAAGCCACTTCCATAAAGGCATCTAAACCAGAAACTGCTGAATCGAAAACATCACCAAAGGGGAAGACTGAACCTGATGGTGAAAAAGGAGGGCAAACTCTGGAAAAGAATAAATCTGCTTTTCTTAACAACCCCGCCAAAAAGATTAAACTTATCCAGGAAACTGGCAATGAGATTGTGAGTGGAGAAAATGTGCCACCTGCAATTGAACCTGTTGAGAAACCTGAGCCGAGCAGCAGCAAAGTTAAACAAGAAGCAGCAAAGGGAAAAATGAGAAGAAAAGTAACAGCAGCTGATGGATCTAGCTCAACTTCTGTAGATTACACCAGGTACCTCATATTTCTTTTCCTATTCTTTCTTTCCTCCTCCGCCTCCCCAGAAATGTAAAATTCTTTATGGTGACTAATGAAACGAACAGCTAAATTCATGCTAAATGAGTGAATAATCTGTGATCTTTCCTGTTAAACTGTACTTGGGTCAAAATCAAATTTTCTTAAAGAAAACAAGCAGTCTGTACTGCACAGAAAGCTAATAAGGTTAATTCATTGGTGACATGTTGTTTGACCCTTACTTCTGGGACTTTTTCCCCCCCTCTCTTCTTGTTCACTACATGTTGACTCTTTGAGGAGTTCCCTCTATGTCTTCCTTCAAATCCAGGTTACTGCTAAAGGCAAGGATAACAGACATGTCTATACCATGCAATATGTTTCATTTTTTAAATTGCAAGGTAATGTAAGGATCTACTTTTGTCAGTATGACATGAAATTATACCCTGTGGAAATAGCAGCTTGGTTGCCAATACACTGTACTGATTGTAGCTTTGAGCACAGTGCCATGTTGACACAGCTACACTGCTTCCAGCTCAGTGCCAGCTTTTTTGGCACTTACCTTGGAGATCTCCCTTCTAGATTCCATTGTGTGACATGTGAAAAAAAGAAAAGTGATCTAGTGTGCAGCTGTTATTACATGTCAACATCTAAAGAAGCAGAACAGAGCAAAATTAAAACATTTAAGACATCACTGGAGACTTAAGATAATGTCTTGCAATTCTAAAAAGTTTTAAAAATGTACATTTTTCTGAAGATAAACACTGAGACATGAGGATAAAACTTTGATTGTGTATACCTCTTCATAACTGCTTGCTTACATGTTGAAACAAGAGTGTATATCTAATTTATCTACCATTGGTAGAAGTAGGACATGAAGGAATTAGCAGATCACACAGTGCCCAATCTGATATTCTTGTGTTTGTGTTAATTAAATGTAGAGTAGGAAGATACTAAATTAATTGGTAGCTCATATTCTTAGCTAGTGGACTCTTCCTTTCTCTTGTCTGTTCTCTGAATTAAACATCTTTTGAAAAAATACTGAACATTTAAAATTGAAACAAAAGCCGTTTTATGAAGTGTTACAAAAGATGGCAGTGCGTGTATCACCCATTATTAATGTACAGTTTTTTGCTCATAGCACTAGTTCTACTGGAGGAAGCCCCATCAGAAAGTCTGAAATAAAGCCAGATACAAAAGGAACTGTCATTAAGACCTTGGAGAAGTATAATAATGATATAGCAGCCCCTGCTGAAGATGTCATTATTATGGTCCAGGTCCCTCAGTCAAAGTGGAACAAAAATGGCTTTCAGTCTGAAGAGGAAGACTTTAAATCTACCCAGCTGCCCACAAATATAGGAAAACCTGTGACTGTGATAAAAAGTGTGAATGCTAAGCCACCAAACCCTGTAAAACACAGTAAAAAAGAGACGGAGCCTCTGGAGGAAAGACAGAAAACTACAAAAGAGGCGAGTTATGAAAGCTCCCAGCAGGATGCAAAAAGTTCAGAAAGTTTGATGTTAAATGAAAAAGACAAAACCAAAGACCGGGATCATTCTTTGTCAGACAAGGACACTTCTGAGAAGAGAAAGAGCAGTGCTGAGAGAGAAAAAGACCACTCAGAACATGCAACTGAAAAAGGAAATGGAAAACTTATTTCTCAATCTTCCAAAGACAGCAGATCTTCAGAGAAACACGGTACTGGCTGTGGATGCACTGCTAAAGACTGTATTCCTAACCGAGACAAAAAATCTGACCGTGTTGGCAACAAAGATCATTCTAGTTCCAAGTGTAGAAATGAAAAGAGTGAATTAGCAAGGAGAAAAGACTCCCCTTCTCTAAACAAAGAATCTACATTAGTAAAGAAGAGTAAGCCGAGAGACAAACGAGCAGAGCCATCCAAAAAGGGCCCGGGAGATGCCAAAAGGAGCAGCTACAGTCCTCTGTCTGATCACAGAAGCTGCTGATCACAAAGCTGCTCATGATTCCAAGCATACATTGAAGGAACACAAACCTCTAGGTGAAAATTCGGGAAAAGAGAAAGAGAAGCACGTACCAGAAGTACAAAGCAATAAAGAGAAAGAGCCAGGTGGTAATAAACCACCTCTGAGACGAGAATCACCAGACGTAAAAAATGAGAAAGAGAACGCGACTGGACAAAAGGTCAAGCCCAAGCCTCAGGTAAGCAGCTCCTCGTGGCTCTCTTCTGATCTAACTCAAGAGACTGATGAAGCTGCACTTGTGCCAGACTACAGTGAAAGTGAGAGTGAGAGTAATGTATCTGCAAAAGATGAGGAAGCTGCAGGAAAAAATCCTACAGAGCCGGAAGAAAAGGCTGTTGATGAGGTCAAAGAGGATATGGCAGCACCTGCTGCAGCTGACCAGCCTGAAGCAAGCAGAAGTCAAAGCAGTCCGAGCGCTAGCCGCAGCCTTGACTACCCCCTCTGAGAGTCAGACTCGAAGCCACAGCAGCATTGCCAGTGCAGGAGAGAGCCAAGACAGCAAGAAAAAGAAAAAAGAGAAAAAGCAGCACAAGAAGCAGAAGAAGCACAAGAAGCAGAAGAAACACATTGGGAACAAAAAGGAATTGGAAAAACACAAACACAAGAAGAAAAAATCAAAGAAGAGCAAAGATAAAGAGAAAAATGACCAAAACATGAAATCTGTCCCTACCTAGAATGAAAGACTATAAAAAAATTGCTTAATTCCTAAGTCATCGGTATTAAATTTTGTTAAAATGTAAATGAATTCAAGCGTTGCAAATAATAACATGAAATACCCTGTGCTGTACTATTACTGCTTGATTCTTTGATTTTTACATTGGAGCTTTATAAAAGTGAACATTTTGTACAGGATTGTGAGTTGTGGCCATGTAACATGAAAGTTTTTGCTGGGGCATCTTATTTTTAATCACTGTTAATTAGTTTGGGTGGAGTTTACTGTACAGCGAAAATTTTCCCAGTTGAATATTTTTTTAGTTGCCTGGCAGAAGAAGCTGGTATCAGATATACAATATCAGCAGAATGATTTGCAGAATACAATACAGCCCAGTTATGTCACTTTTTGCTTACAATAAAAAGTTTTCAGTGAACTATCCAATGTGATGAGATTTTGAGAGACAGCTGAACATTTGCAGAGAAAAGACCAGTGACAGAAAACAGCTCCCAGTAAAAGCTTGCTGATAGCTAACGTGTATGGAAAATAACGTGTCCGTGGGCTTAATTTTGAAAAGACAGGTAGGACTAAACCTTTGGCACTGCTGCAGTGTGGGGAGGTACTGCCAAGAGGTGCGCTTTCTTCATTGGCCAAGTGGACTTGGTTTTACACTGTAAAAGAGAGTAAATGGCCCCAACCATGCAGCCACTGTTAACAGCTGGTACTGACTGTTTTAAATTAACATTCTATACGAAGCTGTCACATTTCAACACTGTTCCAGTTCGGTCAGAAAGCTGTTGTCATTTGCCAGCAAACATTTACACATATACTTTAAGATGCCCTTTAAACTGTATTTCCCCTCATAACTATGCTGATCACCAAGATGTTTGTATTTTTTAAACAGAAACTTTTAGTGTTTTCCTGTGGTGATGCCATGATACAGAACTAACCCTTCCATTAAACGTGGGGTTCAGCAGGGGAGTTTGGTAGAAGAAGAAAGCCCACTAGAAAAGCAGGCTTCTGCTTTAAACTGCTTTGAACAATGACAGGAAATCTAGAAAATGTAAATTCACTTAGCTTGATAATTTTAAGATTGATGTAAAAAAAAAATTAAAAAAGGTGGCAGTGTTGGTGTTGCTCAGCTGTCAGAAAGGCAGCATGGTGAGAAACACTTCTCGTTGTGCAGTAAGGGCAGAACACCCGGTAACGACTGAACCCAGCAGTGAAAGCCCTCGACTGTTTGGCTATGGGATCTGCCCCAGAAGAGTTCTGGGTGAAAGCACTATAAATTAAAGCAGCCTTTTAGAGCTTCCTGCTTGCAGAGACCATTTTGTTCAAAAGGTGTCATTGTCTATAGGTACCGTTACTGGGGTATATGACAGTGCAGAAATAGTAAATAGTGATAATTCATCTTGCTTCTCAGTGGGGGTGATTATCACATTTTAAATATTGGGTTAAACGTTGAGCATCCTGTACTTCCGATGGTTAGAACAAGAACAAGCCAGAATTAGTCCTGGATTTCACTTCCTGTAGTTTGTGCCTTTTCATGTCAAGGCATTCTTGGGGGACTTCAGGTGTTTTCTGCACAAGGTAAAACACGCTTTCCAGTTAAGCCACTCAGATGTTTACTTCCCAGAATCAAAGAGCACAGGTCCATAATAGTCATTAAATGTGCTCATCTAGCGTTTCCTAAGCGTGGTCCAGGGAACTGGTGTCACCAGAGGAAACATGTCCATGTATGGGGATTTAAGGCAGCCTCAGACTCTCCCTTTGCATCGTCTGTGCTCGATGAGGCCACTGAAAACCGATTTCTTCTGCACCATTTTCTGAACATACTTTGGTCTAATGAAATACAGAAAATTTAGGACTCTGTGAAATAGGATTCTCACTTGAGTTGCAATGTGTTAAGTATGCTTTATTATCAGAATAATTAGTAAACTTGCAATGAAGTAAAATTTTGGATGTTTCTTTATGTAATAGCTGCTGTGCAGGAAGGGAAGCCTGGGGTAGACATCAAGACTGATGCTCAGTAAGGATGATAAAGGGCTGGACTGGATTCTGCCAGCAGTTGCAGCACCTCCTGCGCTGAGCAGAAGGCAGGCTTACACCAGGGGGTCTGGGAGCTAAACCCGGCACTGATGCAGCTTCTGGCCAGAGATGGGCTACGGGTACAGTTCCTGCTTGCTAATTCTTACTTCTTTACCATATCCTAGGATAGGTAAGTAGCAGGGTGGCAGTGTAGTCTGAGACGTTGGGCTCAGCCTAGAATGACAAGAAGCCCACCCTGACTGACGTGGTGGGAAGGGAGACAGAAGAGGAGGACGGCAAAGGCAGCTGTTAAAGTAGCGTCCGAAAGCTGGTCGCTCCTGCGTACAAGGAGAGCAAGTGTGGGCTGGAGAGCCAGAGGGCTAGCCACAGGGAAGCAGCAGGTCCTCTTCAGAGAAGGTGCCACGCAATGCAGTCCTTCAGAAGGGCCTCGCAACTGCTGTCAGTTGGGTCCTGTGACAGGGACAGCGGGGCCATCAGCCTGCAGCTCTGCAGCAGCTACAAGTGGCTCTGAAACACTTTTGATGGGGGATGCTGTTCTGGGGGTTGCATTTGGGGTTTTTTAAAACATTTTGTTGAGCTACAATTATTTTTTTGTGATCAGGAATTTGTGTTGATGGTCTCTTTCTGGAGAGCACCCCGACATCCTTTGCTATCCAAAGCTTCCCGCTCTGTTCCTGAGAGGAGCGATGGCCGCAATGGGGAGCGACTCCCGTGAGTAACGGCTTCCCCAGCAGGTTGGGATTGTGTGACTGCCCAAAGGCAACGGACGTGGCTGGTGCTCCAGCCCTGAGTGTTGGTGTGCTGACAACCTAGAGTGAATTGTGGGGCCTTTCCTGATTGCAACCAGACTTAACCAGGTGTTTCCCATTAAACACAGGAAAATGCATTTCGTCACTCCTCTACCACTAGTACAAGACTTGAAAAGATGTCATTGCTCGTGGAAAGATCTGACATCAGTAGGGTTACCTTCTGGGCTAGATACTTGCTTTTTTCACCAAGTTACGATCAGGAACAGGAAGACTTGACCTGATAATTCAATTCAAGACTCTAGAGGGAAAGGAAGGTAGCCTGAGTCACAGAAATCAGAGCTTGGGTTTGTTGGACTTTCAGCAAAGTAGGCAGGGGAACAGACTATTTTCCAAAACTGTTTCCTGACCAGTAGATTTCAATGTCAGCGTTAGGCTTCCCCCAGTGTTTCTGGGTTGGATGTAGAGCTGGTTGTACTGGGTACTCCTGTATAGAACTCGACTTTTAGACGTGCTTTCATGCAATAATATTGTGTCATCTCTTTTCAAATGTCATTTCCCTGCAGTCATTGCTGAGGGAATGGCTCCGCCACAAAGGATCCTCTTTTCCCCGGAGAAGATTTGCATGGAATGGCAGCAACAACGGAGAGCTGGAGCGGGACTCCACAACCTGGGCAATACGTGCTTCCTCAACTCCGTCCTGCAGTGCCTGACGTACACCCCGCCTCTGGCCACCTACCTGCTCTCTCGGGAGCACAGCACTCGTGTGAGTGCTTTCATGAACATCTCCCTGTAAATCTGTTGGGCACTTGTGGTGGTTTAGTCCCTGCCGGGGTCTGAGACCACGCAGCCGCTGCCCCTCCCCCACAAAGGGAGTGAAATACAAAGCCCTGGGGCTGAGATAAGGAGAGGTTTAATACAACAGTGCAACAGCAACACAACAAACAACAACAATCACAATAATAATAACAGTAATAACAATGAACAGAGCAAGGTATGTACCGATACAGCAGTGAGAGGACTGGCTGCGCTCACCGATTCTTCCCGCGCTAAAGCGCCCAGACGTGACGTCAGCATGGTATATGTATAACCCGGCTAGATCTTCCCCCCCCACTGCTGGGGTAACTTGACCCTATCCTGGTTAAACCAGGACATAATCCACCCCTTTATTCTATGCCATGTGCGTCACATCCAGCTGCTATTTAGCAATTAGCATTAACAAAGAAAAATTAACAAAAGCACAGTATAATTCATGGTGTGTTTTCACCCACAATCAAGTCCCCTTGTGGTACGCATTGGACCTCTCCATCCTTCTGCATCACCCACCAGGTGCACCCAGGTCCTTGAGAAAAAGCAATCCCGTGGATGGGTTTGCCTTTGCTCAGTGCAGGACTAACCCAGACCATTTTCCCCAGCAGATCCCTCATGCACACCACAGGGACACGTGGAAGTTTTGACTGAGCCAGGCCAGCTCTATTGGCAGATCCTCTTGTGTTCACTAACCAAGTGGCCTTTGTCAGATGTGTGTCCCACTGTTTGAAGGTTCCACCCCCCATTGCTCTCAATGTAGTTTTTTACAGTCCATTGTAGCGCTCGATTTTCCCGGAGGCTGGTGTGTGGTAGGGGATGTGGTAGACCCACTCGATGCCGTGTTCTTCTGCCCAGGCATCTATGAGGTTATTTTGGAAGAGAGTCCCATTGTCCAACTCAATCCTCTCTGGGTTGCCGTGTCGCCACAGGACTCGCTCTTCAAAGCCCAGGATGGTGTTCCGGGAGGTGGCGTGGGACACTGGATAAGTTTCGAGCCATCCAGTGGTTGCTTCCACCATTGTGAACACGTGGCGCTTGCCTCGGCAGGTCTGTGGCAGTGTGATGTAGTCGATCTGCCAGGCCTCTCCATATTTATATTTCATCCATCGATCTTCATTCCGCTGGGGCTTCACCCGTTTGGCTTGTTTGATTGCAGCACACATCTCACATCCGTGGATGATCTCTGCGATGGTGTCAATGGTGAGGTCCACCCCTCGATCTCGAGCCCACCTGTATGTTGCATCTCTGCCTTGGTGGCCTGAGGTCTCATGGGCCCACCGGGCTATGAACAGTTCACCTTTACGCTGCCAGTCCAAGTCCACCTGAGCCACTTTGATCTTAGCAGCCTGGTCCACCTGCTGGTTATGTTGATGTTCATCAGTGGCCCGACTCTTGGGTATATGGGCGTCCACATGGCGCACCTTCACAACGAGGTTCTCCACCCAGGCTGCAATATCCTGCCATACTTCAGTGGCCCAGATGGGTCTGCCCTTGCGTTGCCAGTTGTTCTGTTTCCATTGCTGCAACCACATCCACAGGGCACTTGCCACCAACCACGAGTCAATGTAGAGATAGAACCTCGGCCACTTTTCTCACTCAGCAATCTCCAAAGCCAATTGGGTGGCTTTCACCTCTGTGAACTGGCTCGATTCACCTTGTCCCTCAACAGCTTCAGAGGTTTCTTGTGTGGGATACCACACCACAGCCTTCCATTGTTGATGTTTTCCCACAATGCAGCAAGACCCATCAGTAAACAGGGCATATCGCTTCTCCTCTTCTGGCAGCTCGTTATATGGTGGGGCCTCCTCAGCACATTTCACCTCTTGTTCTGGTGACATCCCAGAATCTTTGCTCTCTGGCCAGTTCATGATCATTTCCACTAATCCTGGGTGGTCGAGGTTCCCTATTCGGGCCCGTTGCGTTATCAACACAACCCATTTACTCCACGTGGCATCTGTCGCATGACGTGTGGAGGGAGCCTTTCCTTTGAACATCCATCCCAGCACCGGCAGTCAGGGTGCCAGGAGGAGCTGTGTCTCAGTGCCGACCACTTCTGAGGCAGCTCGAATTCCTTCGTATGCTGCCAGTATCTCCTTCTCAGTCAGGGTATAGTTAGCTTCAGAGCCTTTGTATCCCCGACTCCAGAAGCCTAGAGGTCGGCCTCGGGATTCCCCATCTGCTCTCTGCCAAAGGCTCCAGGAAGGGCCATTCTCCCCGGCCGCGGTGTAGAGCACGTTCTTAATCTCCTGCCCTGTCTGGACTGGCCTGAGGGCCACTACCTGGGTAATCTCCTGCTTAATTTGTTCAAAGGCTTGTTGTTGCTCAAGGCCCCATTTAAAATTGTTCTTCTTGAGGGTAACGTGGTAGAGAGGGCTCACAATCAGGCTGTAGTTTGGGATGTGCATCCTCCAGAACCCCACAGCGCCCAGGAAAGACTGAGTCTCTTTTTTGGTGGTTGGTGGGGCCATGGCTGTTATCTTGTTTATCACCTCCATTGGGATGTGGCGACACCCATCTTGTCATTTTATTCCTAGGAACTGAATCTCCCTTCCAGGCCCCTTAACTTTCTGTCGCTTGATGGCAAAACCAGCCTTCAGGAGGATTTCAATTACCTTCTTTCCTTTCTCAAAGACTTCCTCAGCTGTGTCCCCCCATACAATGATATCATCAATGAACTGTAGGTGTTCTGGAGCCCCACCTTTCTCCAGTGCAGTATGGACCAGTCTATGGTAAATGGTGGAGCTGTGTTTCCACCCCTGGGGCAATCGATTCCAGGTGTACTGGATACCCCTCCAAGTGAATGCAAACTGTGGCCTGCACTCTGGTGCTATTGGGATGGAGAAGAATGCGTTAGCGATGTCAATCGTGGCGTACCACTTGGCTGCCTTCGACTCCAGCTCATACTGGAGCTCTAGCATGTCTGGCACTGCAGCACTCATTGCTGGTGTAACTTCATTCAGGCCACGGTAGTCCACGGTCGGTCTCCATTCGCCATTAGGTTTTCTCACTGGCCATATAGGGCTGTTGAAAGGTGAATGAGTCTTGCTGATCGCCTTCTGGCTTTCTAGTCGACGGATCAGCTGATGGATAGGGACCAGGGAATCTTGGTTAGTGCGGTACTGCCGCCAGTGCACCGTCTTGGTGGCAATTGGCACTCGCTGGTCTTCAACCTTAAGCAACCCCACCACAGAGGGGTCCTCTGAGAGGCCAGGTAAGGTGGACAATTGCTCAACCTCCTCCAGGGCAGCTATACCAAAGGCCCACCGGTACCCTTTTGGGTCTTTAAAGTACCCTCTCCTGAGGTAATCTATACCTAGGATGCACGGGGCATCTGGGCCAGTCACAATGGGGTGCTTATGCCAGTCCTTCCCAGTCAAGCTTACTTCAGCTTCTAATAGGGTCAGCTGTTGGGACCCCCCTGTCACTCCGGAGATGCAGATGGATTCGACCCCACTGTGCTTGATGGCATCAGGGTGCACTGTGCGCCAGTGTCTACCAAGGCCTTATATTCTTGTAGGTCTGATGTGCCAGGCCATCGGATCCACACCTTCCAGTAAATCCGATTATCCCTTTCCTCCACCTGGCTGGAGGCAGGGCCCCTCTAATCCTGCTCACCATCACTCACTTGATCTAAGAGTGACTCCTGCAAGAATGACTTCCTGGTCCCCTCAAGAGGGTCAAGCATAATGTTGGCCATTCTATTCTGTCTGGGGGATTTCCAACTGGACACTGGAGCTGTGTCTCTCTTGGAAGACTCCCCTTTCATGGTGGTCTTCCCTTTCAGCTGCTGTACTCGTGCAGCTAGGGTGGGAGTGGGCTGTCCGTGCCACCTCCTCATGTTTTCCCCATGGTCGCGGAGGAAGAACCACAGGGTGCCCCGTGGTGTGTACCTTCCACTGCCCTTCTCTTGGGTGGGGAAGTGCCTGCTTCTAATAGCTGAGACATCGGCCCGTGCAGGTGGAGTGTAGGACATGTCCTCTTCCATTTTCTGGAGCCTCTGAGACAGTTCCTCTACAGCTGAAACCAAAGCATGTTGGGAGGAAGGGAGACTTCCCTCATATTGCTGGAGCTGGATAATCACTTTGTCCACTGTCTGAGTCTGGGTGTCTCGCCACCAGGACGCTACTGCTAATGCTTTGGAATGTGCCTCTGGTCCACTTTGCAGGAACTTCCGCCACATCAACTGTGTGCAAGGGGCCTGATCTGGATCCATTGGTGACTGCTCATCATTCAGATCACCATAGACCATGTCAAACACAGCCAATTCCCTGAGGTTTTGGATGCCTTTCTCCATGTCAGTCCACTTGCCTAACTGACATAGAACATCATCCTTGTAGGGGTACCTCTCCCTCACACTGAGCAGGAGTCGCCTCCAAAGGCTGAGGGTTTGAGCCTGTTTCCCTATTGCCTTGTCAATACCAGCCTGCTTGGCTAAAGGTCCCAGCTGCTTGGCCTCTCTCCCCTCCAATTCCAAACCAGAAGCTCCACTATCCCAGCATCGGAGCAGCCAGGTGCAAATTTGCTCGCCTGGACTGTGGCTAAAATCCTTCCGCATATCTCGCAACTCACGGAGGGATAGAGATCGGATGATTACCTCTGGCTCTTCCTCCTGCTCTCGTGATGGACCTGGTTCATCACCACCCTGTACACTGCGAGGGGATTTTTTGGTATATTTGGTTTTCCGTAACAGGGTGACTGATATTGGTACTTCTTGTCCCTCTGGCCCAGCTGCTGTGCTGGTGGAGGCGACTGGTACTGGCACTGCCTGTCCCCTTGGCCCAGCTGCTGTACCAGTAGGTTCATTTTCAGATCCTGCAGCCCCTTCTCCCCCTTGAGGGCAGTGAACAGTGTTAAAGATGACACGGTAGGCATGGGCAAGCCCCCAGCACATCGCAACGATTTGTGTCTCCCGGGGTTTGTCAGATTGTCAACACACCTTTTCCAAACACTCCACCAGTTTATCAGGACTCTGCATTTGTTCAGGAGTGAAATCCCAAAGCATTAGGGGTGACCACTGACTCAGGCACTTGCCCATCTTTTCCCACACACCTTGCCATTTATAACTATCTGCCCCCGGGGCAGGTTTCCGGGTGGTGCTTTGTTGGAGAAATACCGCATGGCCCAAAACAAGATCTGGCAGACATTTAGAAAGCACAGTGCCGCAAGCACACTGGCCTGGGTGCTCCAGGGATAGCTGAAACTCTCAAAAACCGAGAGAATCTCCTCCCCTGGCTCACCCACAGAGGGGGTAAGACCCTTAACAAAAGCCCAGGCAGCAAACAGGTACCGGTTCACCCCACAAGCAGTGATAAGAGCACATTATAAGCAGTCTGCAGCCAGTACAGCAAAACAAGACCCTTGACACATTTTCCACCGAAAACAAACATCAGCACTGGGAATGCACAATGGATATAAGGATTAATCCAGCCCCACCACACAAGCAAGTTGGCCAACATTGCAAACGTTTCTTATCAAACAATACAAATAAAAACAGAAAAATTACACCTAACAGATTGCTCTAACACACCTTCTCCTTTTGTCCTTATTTCAGCCCTCTCGTGCCCCACGTTGGGCGCCAAAAGTTGTGGTGGTTTAGTCCCTGCCGGGGTCTGAGACCACGCGGCCGCTGCCCCTCCCCCACAAAGGGAGTGAAATACAAAGCCCTGGGGCTGAGATAAGGAGAGGTTTAATACAACAGTGCAACACAACAAAACAAACAACAATAACAATAACAGTAATAACAATGAACAGACCAGGTATGTACCAATACAGCAGTGAGAAGACTGGCTGCACAAACCCATGCACTCACCGATTCTTGCCGCACTATGGTGCCCGGAGGTGACGTCAGCATGGTATATGAATAACCCGGCTAGAGCTTCCCCCCGCTGCTGGGGAAACTTAACCCTATGCTAGCTAAACCAGGACACTATCGAAGAGCATTGTATTCTCCACTGAACTTTTATAATTGAAAAATTAGTGTTTAGTGTTACACACAGCTTTCAGGAGAGCATCTGCAATGCCTTTCTGCACATAAGCAATCCAGCCTGCTAGCGAACATGGACTCACCGAGCTGGGAGAAGGGGCAGCAAGGAGACAGCTAGCCCTGAATGAGGGGCATGATGAATTGTGCCTTCAGCTGCAAACTGGAAGTGCACAGCCCTGAGCCTGAAAGGACGGTCTTTGACCTATTTGCTATGAAACCAAGAGGCGGTTGGCCCGGACTGTGAGATAACCCCTGCTGAGGAGTGCCAGCTTGTCATGGAGGCAGCCACAGGGGTAAGTCACCCCCACAGGAGTATCTGATCGCCTGGTGGGAGCAAGTCAGATCAGTTCCGGAAACAGAAAGGCTAAAGTGCTTCTCCTCTTCGGCTCCTCTTGTCCCAGAAGCACACTGAGGCAGGTAGAAATACTTCCTGACTCACTCCCAAGGGAAGCTTGAACTAGATTGGGTTTGGAGCTTGGCAGCAAAGCTGCTAAATAGAAACAACGGCATGCTTTAAATAAAAGCAGTGGTGTGTTAAAAATCCCTGTGCAAAGCCTGTTTACCTGCCTGATTTCTTCATGTTTCTTTCTCTCTCCCTCCTCCCCCACCCCACAAATAAAAAAAAGTAGATTTGAAGGTAGAAGGCAAACCTGAGACTGCTGGACTCCAAAAGCTCAAAAAACATGCAAGAGTTCAACAGCTACTGCTCTGGACTGCAGTATGGTAACTGTCTAACAGGGCTTGGCCAAGCCACATGCTGGCACAGAAATGGGTCTTTAGTGGTGGATTTGTACCCGAAAATGGTAACTAGGGGGGAAAGCAGGTCGGTATTAGAGTATTCATAAGACCCTAAGCAGATTTTAAGTGAGAATATAAAAGCAGACAGGTCCTTCTCATTACTCCCATGCTTGAATTCGTCTCCAATAAGGCCAGTGAGAGATGCTCCAACAGATGACAGCAGGAACCATATCAAATCCCATGTCTTATAAACTTGGAAGCATACTTTACTTCAGAAGCACTTCCTTGACACAGATGTCGTCAGGAGATGACAAGGAAAATTATGCCTTTTTAAAGCTGTAAAGAAAGTTGGTTAATAAAAATGTTTTCCTCAAGAAGACGGTAATCTCAATTTCTTTAAGTACAGTACACTGCATTTCCTTGTACCAGCTCAGTTCTCCTTTCTATCCTTCTCAGTCAGCATGCCCAAATTGTCAGGGAGAGTGGCAGCATTTCGACAGGAAAGGCCCCTAAAGCTGCTTACTATTATCTATTGTCATGATGTGTAGCTACGTGACTTGTTTTTCCTACTTTCCCTCTCTCCTGCAAAAACCATGTGGGAGGTAGGATGAAACTGGGACCAGGACTTGACACTTGGGAAAACTCCATTTTCCTAAGGAACTGATTCCTTTTATTATTTTTTCCATTACTGTCTTCAATAACATACATCGCCAGAGGACTCTCTCACACCCCTGAGATGCAGAGACACCCCCCAGGCTCTGGAGGGGAAGGCACATTACTCGGCAGGGAGAGGGAGGATGCAAGGCTGCCGATGCCAGGAGGAGGCAGAAGGCCCCTGGGGATGGCGGAGGGAGCCATCAGCACACAGTGGCACCCAGCCCCGATCTGCAGAGCAGACACTGGTTCCAGAAACACAGGCACTATCTCCTGCAGCACGCTTATGCAGGGTCTGACAAAACACTTAGCTTGGCTTTGGCTGCCACAGTAATACAAATACTGCAAAGCAAAAAAATGCAACAGTGTGAAAGGGACACTCATGGACCAGAAGAACAGGCAGCAGCTCTTCTGCACATACAACATTTTAAAATCGCTTCAATTGTCCAATAGACACTTGACATCAGACGCATAAGACTTGCAAGCATAAAGTATCTCTCTGGTCACAATAACAGCTAGGGAAAGCAAGAAAAGAAAGCCAGGAGTGTTTTGTCCAACTTACGATTTGGGATTTCTTGACTACCGGTCCCCATGCTCCAATCACGAATCCTTGCATCCAATAGCTGAGGACGCTCCATGCATGTAACACCAATCTTATCTTGGTGCCGGAAGAGAAACAGACCAATACAGTATTCATAAGCTGATGTATGACTAAAGTATCAGTGCAATTTTTCTCATGCCTTGCTATTTCTATTTTGTTTGCTTTTCTGTGTACGCAGAACACATGCTGTGCTCCTAGCTCTCCATACTCTGCCCTTTTCCATCCTGTAAGAACAAACAAAATGAAGAAAAGGCTTTAACACAACTCCCGCTGCTCACCAGTATCATGGTTGTTTCAGCATTATAGAGTTCAGTCCTGCCAGACACCGAACACTTTCGCACATCTTGGAATTAATTAGTGCCTACTAGGAACATTGCCCCAAATTATTTGCCTTTCATTTCCACTATCTAATTTCCAGCATCATTAAGTTTTCTTTTTTTTTTTTTTTTTTTTTTTTTTTTCCACAAATGCTGTAACTTCTGGGAATAGCTTCATCTTTTTGTCCTGTATTTATACCGCACCCAGTGGCATGAAATCACTTGTACAGAGTGAGATGATGAAGAACTAACACAATAGGCAACCTTCCTGAATTTGACCAAAAGGAGTGGGCGAAAAATATGCAACCATTTCCCTATTAAAAAAAGTGCCATTCTCTTACGTCATTTAATTCCCAATGCTCTATAGATTAATTAAAAATAAATTTTCAAATTTATTTATTTTTTAAGACACAGAAATCTTGCAAATTTAATTTTCCCTGCTTGGAGATAAGGACTGCTATAAAGCCTACATCTCTGACGTGGGATTAATTTGACCTGTAGACCCAGGTAGAAAATTTGTGATTCTTTGTTATTTTATTTTTATTGCAAAATGTCAAAATAGTTAAAATCAGTTAACTGGATTCCACCAAAAATCCATTTTCGGAAGAGGAAGTGTACACTCAGCGTATGGCAGAACACTCATTTCTAACATCCAGCGTGAAATTTCAGGCTGAAACCAGAACCGGAGAGGGAAAACGAACCAGCCTTCCTAAGAACAGCCAGCGCCCCAGTGGTTTCCACACCTGACTGAGTGTGGGAGCACTAAGACCTGCTTCAGGACACAAACCCAAACTCTCATTTCCCAGGCTAATACCTGACACGTTCTCTAAGATGCACATTCCTCTTCATCTTCCTTCACTGAAATAGCTCCGTTTCTTTTCCACAAGGGGAAGACAGCTGGGACACAACCCCCTGGTGTCTGGGTCAGCCCCAGCAGCCTTTGGCCCCCCTGGAACCCAGCACTGGTGCATACAGAATTACCCTACGTGTGCTTTGGCATCTTGAACGCAGCGTCAGTGCACAACTCATGCAGTGCAGAACTCAGAAATTCAGGGCCAGCTACAGCGGAAAGAAGCTGCTTGCAATAGCCCTGGTCTCACGCAAGGCTAGACGTGGTTCACATGCAGATGAAACAGGACCACCAGGATCACCCTCTCATATTGCTTCTATTAAAAAGCCCCTACCCAACTCAACCAAAAATTAGCATTTAATTGTAAATGACTGGCATTAATTTTACTCAGAATTGCAAGAATTTGAGAAGTGTGTAAGTTTTCAGCGCTGGTAATACTGTCAAACAACTACATGTTAGCCCTCCAAAAACTACCTGTCTCACACCATGCACAAAAATAAATAAATATGAGTAGGTGTACATGTATTTTTAAGAAATATTGGTTTTACATAATGAAATTTCTTTCATCATCAGTTACCTATTCCTGTGAAATGTTTATTTCAATAAAGAGATCTTCCCACACCTTCAGCGGGAGGAAAGCAAATTTTTTTCTCCATTGCCTTCCAAGTTCTGCAGAGACAACTGTGCAGGGTCCCTGCAGGGATGACTGATCATGCGGGATGCTGGAGGCCCTTGTGGGTTAATCCAGTGCATCATCCCTGCTCTTCAAACAGAACATAAGTGCCTCAGCCAGGGGACGCTGCATTGTGTGGGGCTGTGAACACCTTTCTGGAGGAACAGCGTACTGTGGTTACCCATCTGGTTAAACCTTGCAGCTTTAGCGACAGTTCCTCTGTATGTCAGCAACATTAGTAACCTGATGCTGAAGCTACTGGTTGCCTCCCCCTCCAGAGGGGCTTCAGTCAAAAGGGAAGGATAGCACTAATATTAATCACTGGGCAGACTGGCTCCTGGGCATAACCAAAATATCTTTGTGCAGGACGTGAATTCTCACTCTAGTGCTGTGTGTGCAGACACGGCTGCTGCCGTTCCTGTATGAAGTGTCGTACGCGTCCCACGGATACATCATACAATACACAACACATCATCTGCCAACAGACGTTTCTCTGAGTTTGCTTCCATTGCTCTTTCCTCGGATTTATTATAGTCATCAGAATACATATTTTCTTCGCTTTCCTGACCGTCTTTCCAATGCTTATAAACACACTGTAAAATAACATGCAATCTTTCTCAGGTTTTTAGAAAACACAGCAATACAAATAATAGAGAACTATAAAATCTAGGCTGATGCTTTATCCATATGATATTGCAAGGCAGGAGACACATCTGTCATTCAGATCTTGGCGTGTCACATGCAAACATTTCATTAATGCACCTCACACAGATTTTTTTTAACCTTTAATCCCCTGATTAGCTGACTGATTCAGTGGGTAATGATTTGATTCCAGTCTCTCGGCCACAGCAACATGTTCTCCTTTGTCACTCTCCAAAACCATGAAACTTCTATCACAAGATAAATTAGCTCAGCATATAGGAATAGAGTATTCTTGCTCTAATGGTAGGTTTAAGATGGAAGAACACTCTTAGAGAAAAAAATTAGGAATGTTACCCTAAAAGGGAGAGTCTTGGCTTCCCGAAGCAACACGTTTTCTACACTGGAAAGTCTCTACTGAAAACACTTCAATGTCATTACAATTTTATGTAAAGATATTTTAAGATGTTATTTTTTTCCAGAAGATGTTATGGATCCCTCTGAGCCTTGTTCAGTTCACCTCGATCCAAATACACCTGAGAATCAAAAAACCCAACTGCAGGAAAGCGAACGCTGAGCTCTGATTCTGCAGGCACGTTTGTACATTCTTTCTTTTACTCTGGAACCGATACAGTGGATAGAGACGCTGTGGGGTGGTGATGGGGTGGCAGCCCCCATTAAGTACTGCTCCCACCTCGTGTGATGCCAGTGGCAGCAAATCCCCTCTTCCCTGCCCACTCTGCACCGGCGCTGCCATGAACGGGGAGAGGGGCAGGTTCTGCTCCCATCGGCGGAATTACTCACGTCAGTAAGGTTATGGACAGACACAAAGATCAACCCATGGTATTCATTGCAAGAGAAGTGTGGCACATAGATAATTAAAAAAGTTCACCTGTCCTATTGGTCCATCCATATCTCAACATGTCAATAGACTTAGAGATGAACTGGAGGAGGAACAATACGAGTGAGAAATATAGCTGAGGCCAGTAAGCACAAAATTTCTACAATAGTCTTGGCAGATCATCATGGATTTATCTTATACGCTCTGTCATGCCAAGTTTCTCAGGCTTTCACTTGAAGGACTAAGACTTTCTCCTGAGACGTGTCAGGCCAGGCTCCCGTGAATTCCAGTTGCAATGCTAGGGACTGCATGGGTCTTGGGATAATTCATCACGAAACTGGCTTCACAGGTCTTTGACAATTTATTACAGATCTCTCAACCTCGCTTAAAGAGCTGTCCTTGATCAGCCAATTGTCTAAGTTAAGGGAAAAAAAATTCCATCCTAGGCTGCATAAGTAAGCTGTAATAAGAACTAAACACTTCATGGACACAAAGAGATAAAGACAGCACAGAAACCTCACTCAGCTGTCTGCACCGTTTAAACTGTCTCCAGTGACCACAATACATCACTGCAAGTCTATCTAAGATATTTAGTTTTAATTCTCTGTTAGAGCGTTACACAATAATGAAAGTGATGAAATAACGTTAATGTGAAGGGTACATGTAGTTATTTAACTAGCTCCTCATTTAAAAATAAGTACCAGTAGGCTAGCAAATAGGAACATATTCAGGGCAGAGTTTGCCATTTCTCCTGCATCCTATGAAGTCTAAAAAAAGTTAATCAACACAAATTTTGAGCAGCTTTTAGGCAGAACTATTTACTGATCATTAAAAAAAAAAAAAAAAAAAAAAAAAAAATCTAAGGGAAACATTGCAAGCACAGGCTTGTAGTTCCAAGGACTATATTTGGGGATTTGGGGATCTCTGGTGCTCTGGTACTTAGAAGCTAAAAGGTAACTGAAGTCCTTAACCGGAGGACCTTGGTCTTCGGCACCTGTTTCTTGGAGCTGGGACCCCGGTGGAGTTTGGAACTCCATCACCTGCATCGCGGCTGAGCCTACGGAACAACGCTGGATCCCTGGTGGTGGTGGTAACTAGTTGCATCTCTACCGTTTTTCTGGCTTAGGGATTCTGACTTTCTCTTTCCTTTTCTCTCTGTCCTATCGCTGTTATCAGTTGTTATACAAAATAAAGTTCACAAGATTGTACAGCATCTGACCTCGTTTGTGTCTTAATCTCGCTTTTGGGATTGTTTAAGAACCCACCCTGATATTGGATCGGGACACCCTCTCAGCAGGGTCTTCTCCTTCACTTTTTCCTCCTCCTGCTCTGGCTCCTCCTGCTGCTCCTCCTCCTCCCGCTCTGTGTTGCTGCTGGAGCTCTCCTCTGCCCGCTGCTGTCCACCTCAGGGCTCCTTTTCCTGAGCCACCAGCAGAGACCAAGGAGCAGGACCAGGAGTCCAGCAGTGGCCCAGAACTGCCACTGCTGCAAGGCAGCAAAGAGCAGGGCTCGCCAGGCAAAGCCGCTCTGCTCCTGGGTCCTCTGCTCCAGCTCCTCCACCTCCTGCAGCAGCTGAGTCATCTCCTGGCTCAGCTGCACCTCACGCTGCTGCATGTGCTCACACGTGGCCTCATCCAGCTCGTCACCAACCAGCTGTGCGTTCTGGATGATGCTTTTCAGCAACAGGATGATTAATGTTATGACAGCCATGGCCTGCAGGAGGGAGAAGGGTTTGGGTGCGGCTGGGAGGCAGTGAGCGGGTGGCGGGACGAGAGGGGACGGCAGCCGCAGGGCGCTGGGGGCAGGTAGGAGAGGGGGCGAGGCAACTGTGAGGCAGCAAGGCCTGTTCCCAGCCTTGGCGGGGGTGTCACCGGGCCCTGACAAAGGTGCTTCCGCAAGCAGCTGGGCCCTGGCTGCATGGTGAGAACCCACCCCCCCTGGGCTGCGTTTCTACCCCAGCCCTCGTCCAGCCCGGCCTCCCTCCCGCCGCGTGTGCACTCACTGTTGGCCCAGGATGCACTGGGGCAGCACTGCCCGCTGCCGCCTTATAACCATCCCCACCGTGGCTCACCCATTGTGACGTCACAGTGGCCAGAGTGCATCACAGCTACTCCCGCCGCACAGCCCCAGCCTTCAGCCGCAGCCCGGCTCAGCAACTCACCACTTCCCCAGGTGGCCAAAGACCCGACACCCCCAAAGTACATACCCACCCCGCAGATGGCACTCCCGGGGGCTCCTTCACAAAGCCCTTAGCAAGCATACAGTCAGGTGACGTGACCCGTGGATGGAATTGGCTCCCTCGTTGCTGGCCTCTGAGCTGGTGGTTGTGGCTGTGCTCTTGGTGCCTTCATGACAATGATGGGTGTGGGTGGTGCGTATCCTGGTGGTGGGAGAGATGCAGAACTGGAGCAAGGGAACGGCAGGGGAGGTCCCCCTTGCTATCCCCCCAGGAAAGAGCAAAGGGCAGGAAAAGTGGGGAAAGAGCAACACATTCCACAGCCAAGCTCTGCAGTGATACCGACCCCCCTTAGAATCATAGAATCATTCAGGTTGGAAAAGACCCTTGGCATCATCGAGTCCAACCATCAGCCCTACTCTACAAAGTTCTCCCCTACACCATATCCCCCAACATCTCATCTAAAGGACCCTAAAACACATCCAGGGATGGTGACTCCACCCCCTCCCTGGGCAGCATATTCCACTGTCTAACCACTCTTTCTGTGAAAAATTTTTTCTTAATGTCCAGTCGAAACCTCCCCTGTTGCAGTTGAAAGTCGTTCCCTCTTGTTCTATCGCTAATTACCTGTGAGAAGAGACCAGCACCAACCTCTCTACAATGTCCTTCCAGGGAGCTGTAGAGAGTGATGAGGTCTCCCCTCAGCCTTCTCTTCCCCAAACTGAACAGTCCCAGCTCCCTCAATCTCTCCTCATAGGATTTGTTCTCCAGGCCCTTCCCCAGCCTCATTGCCCTCCTCTGCACTCGCTCCAGCACCTCGATATCCCTCTCATATTGAGGTGCCCAAAACTGGACACAACACTCCAGGTGTGGTCTCACCAGTGCAGAGCACAGGGGGACTATCACCTCCCTACTTCTGCTGGTCACACTATTTCTAATACCAGCCAGGATGCCGTTGGCTTTCTTGGCCACCTGGGACACACTGCTGGCTCATGTTCAGCTGCTTGTCAATTAGAACCCCCAGATCATTCTCTTCCGTACAGCTCTCCAGCCACACCTCCCCGAGCCTGTAGCCGTGCATAGGGTTGTTGTGGCCCAAGTGCAGGACCTGGCACTTGTCCTTGCTGGCTGATGGTTGGACTCGATGATCCCAAGGGTCTTTTCCAACCTGAATGATTCTATGATTCTATGACTATTAATAATAACAGTAACAACAAAACAAGTGTTGCATGAAGCAATTGCTCACCACACGCTGACAGATGCCCAGCCGGTCCCAAGCCATGGTGCCCCACAGCCAGCTCCCCCCACTTTATATACTGGTGTCACGTCCCACTCAGATGAGGGAGACAAGTGTTTCAGATCCCCAACAGAGAGACAAGTCTCAAAGTCCGAACATTTATTAACTTCCCACAAGGTACTAATTGGACACGAGTTGTGGCAAGCAACACAGTATGCCTTGCATTGCTTAATGGTAGTGAAGGAAAAGGGGAAAAAGGAAAGGAGGGAGACGGAGGGAACAGAGGAATAGAGATCAGCGGTCTGGGTTCCTGCGTCGATCCTGCCAGCGAGGGTTCCAGGAGGCATCACTTCACTTCACTTCACTTCACTTCACTTCACTTCACTTCACTTCACTTCACTTCACTTCACTTCACTTCACACTCCGATTTATACCCACTTTCCTTGGGTCTGTTCCCTAGGTCGACCCACATACCTACGTATCCCATGGATGGGGAGGGGTAAGGTGTTTCATGGGATGATGTAATTAGCATGATCTTGTTAGTCTTCGCTAGCATATTGAGGGGTGTGAACTTTAATATGCATTTCGTGGATGATGAAGCAAAGGTCATTCACTGGACAGATGGCCCTTGGAACTTGACCAGGTGCCCCAGAGCAGAACCGTCCTGTCTCCACAGGGCTCCCCCCTCCAGCCGCATCCTGTGTTATTGGGGCAGCCTTATCAGCTTCGACCTGCACACCATCCTCCCTGTGAATATAGCTTCATTATTTGTGAGTGTTTGAGACATTCCTTAGCTCGGAGGGCCTCCACTCCCCCTGCTAACTTTTATCTCTTTCTCAGGCTGTTTTTCTCAGTCCGTGTTTCTCGCAGGCCTGTTTTTACAAGTTGTGTCTCTCAGTACACGAGAGGGAAACAAAGCCCCAAGAAACAAGCAACAGGTTCAAGAGGGAGGAGAGATCAGCAAGCTGTCATGAACTCTATCTCAGAGATTGCTCTTTGAAGCTGAAGGGAGGCAAAGCACTAAACAAGAGTACAGTGGATGTATTCAATCGAGAAATTCAAATGAGAGATGTTTCTCAAAGAACATATTTCACTTCATGACTTCGCATACCAAAACCATCATGTGCTTTAACTGTTTGAACCAGCAAAGATGCACAGTAAACGCAGTGTTGTTACAGCCATTTTGCAGGAAACCAAACTTTTAGGGGGAAAGGTCAGGCCACACAGTGAGAGCCACTGGTGTGGAAGATGCAGACATAGCATTTCACCTCAATTTTAACTTGAGCAATAGAGTTCTCTATTCTTAGAGAGGCCAGGAGAGGGCTAAGCAGAACTGACATCCTGGACTTCCATAGGGCTGACTTTGTCTTGTTTAGGCACCTGCTTGAAAGGATCCCTTGGGAGACGGTCCTGAAGGGTATAGGGGTCCAGGAAGGCTGGGCACTCTTCAAGAAGGAAGTGTTAATGTCTCAGGAACAGGCAGTCCCCAGGTGCTGTAAGAGAAGCCGGCGACAGAGAAGACCACCCTGGCTGAACAGGGAGCTTTGGCTGGAACTCAGGGAGAAATGGAAAGTTTACAGCCTTTGGAAGAAGGGACTAGCCACTCACAGTGATTACAAAGAGTCTGTGAGGCTATGCAGGGCAGAAATCAGGAGGTCTAAAGCCCAGCTGGAAATTACCCTGGCTTCAGCAATCAAGGATAACAAGAAATGTTTCTATAGGTATGTCAACAGCAAAAGAAAGACCAGGGAGAGTCTCTGTCCCCTGCTGGATGAGGGAGGAAACATGGTAAAAAGTGATGAGGAGAAGGCTGAGGTGCTTAATGCCTTCTTTGCCTCAGTCTTTAATAACAAGACTAGTTGTATTGAGGGAATCCAGCCCCCTCAGCCAGAGGACAGAGACTGGGAGAACGACCCCCCCGCAATCCAGGAGGAGACGGTCAGTGACCTGCTGCATCACATAGACACACACAAGTCTGTGGGACCGGATGGGATACACCCGAGGGTGCTGAAGGAGCTGGCTGGGGTGCTCGCCAAGCCACTCTCCATCATTTCCCAGCAGTCCTGGCTGACCGGGGAGGTCCCAACAGATTGGAAACTGGCCAATGTGACGCCCATCTATAAGAAGGGTCGGAAGGATGATCCGGGAAACTACAGGCTTGTCAGCTTGACGTCAGTGCCTGGGAAGCTGGTGGAGCAGCTCATCCAGAGTACCATCATACAACACATGCAGAACAACCAGATGATCAGGCCCAGTCAGCATGGGTTTATGAAAGGCAGGTCCTGCCTGACAAACCTGATCTCCTTCTACGACAGGGTGACCTGCTTATTGGATGAGGGAAAGGCTGTGGATGTAGTTTACCTCGACTTCAATAAGAACTTTGACACCATTTCCCACAGCATTCTCCTGGCAAAACTGGATGCTCGTGGCTTGGATGATTGCACGCTTTGCTGGGTAAAAAACTGGCCAATGGCCGGACCCAAAGAGTTGTGGTGAATTGAGTTAAATCCAGTTGGTGACCGGTCACGAGTGGTGTCCCCCAGGGCTGGGTTTTGGGGCCACTCCTTTTTAACATCTTTATTGATGGTCTGGACGAGGGGATCGAGTGCACCCTCAGTCAGTTTGCAGATGACACCCAGTTGGGTGGGAGTGTTGATCTCTCGAGGGTAGGGAGGTTCTGCAGAGGGATCTGGACAGGCTGGAGCGATGGGCTGAGCCCAACTGTATGAGCTTCAATAAGGCCAAATGCCGGGTGCTGCACTTGGGCCACAACAACCCCCAACAGCGCTACAGGCTTGGGGAGGAGTGGCTGGAGAGCTGCCAGTCAGAGAGGGACCTGAGGGTGTTGATTGACAGCCAGCTGAACATGAGCCAGCAGTGTGCCCAGGTGGCCAAGAAGGCCAGTGGCATCCTGGATTGTATCAGAAATAGCGTGGCCAGCAGGGACAGGGAAGTGATCTCACCCCTGTGCTCGGCACTGGTCAGGCCGCCCCTCTATTACTGTGTTCAGTTTTGGGCCCCTCACTCCAAAAAGGACATTGAATTACACGAGCGTGTCCAGAGAAGGGCAACGAAGCTGGTGAAGGGTCTGGAGCACATGTCGTATGAGGAGCGGCTGAGGGAACTGGGGCGGGGTTAGTTTGGAGAAGAGGAGGCTGAGGGGAGACCTCATCGCCCTCTACAACTCCCTGAAAGGAGGGTGCAGAGAGGGGGGATGAGTCTCTTTAACCAAGTAACAAGCGATAGCACAAGAGGGAATGGCCTCAAGCTGCGCCAGGGAAGGTTTAGACTAGATATTAGGAAGCACTTCTTTGCAGAAGGGGTTGTTGGGCGTTGGAATGGGCTGCCCAGGGAGTTGGTGGAGTCCCCATCCCTGGAGGTGTTCAAGAGGCGGGTTGACATAGCGCTGAGGGATATGGTGTAGTTGGAATCTGTCAGTGCTGAATTAACGGTTGGACTAGATGATCTTCAAGGCCCCTTCCAACCTAGATGATTCTGTGATTCTGCTTTATTCAATTCTCTTTCCACACAGTATTGCCCTGATGTCTTCCAAGGGGAGGTTGACAAAATAGAACGCAATTGCGACTTTCTCTCTCTTTCTCCAACCATCAGTTTCTTAACTTGTTGTGCCACTAGTCCCACTAACTAGATCTGTCCTCCGCACTGGAGATACCCTCATTGCCTTTTGTTCATTACCTTTCATGCCCTGCTGGCTCTTCCTTTTCAAAATACAAATTTGCATTAGTTTTAGAAAAAGAAATATAAAAATATCAGCCTTAACCTCATCCGATGTGGGAGGCATTGGCCTGTCAGCCTTGCACAGCCTCTGAGAAAGAGCTAGGCTTTGATGAAAAACAGGCCTTGGAAGAAAGATGAGAGGCTATGAGCTATGCCAAGGTGGCAGGGAAAAACAATGGACAACTGCAACGCTGAACTGTGGGAAAGTGCTGAACTGTGAGAAGTTGCTACTGCGAGAACAGCGCGTGAACGAGAGGGTGATTGGTCTGCACAGCGCGTGTTAGAGTGGTCTGATGCTGATAGGAGAAAAGGTTGAGAGCTGTCTAATTGCTGATTTGTTAACTATGAAGTAAGAGCTTTACTGACAGCATCCGAGAGCATAAGTATGTACTGTTGTAACAATAAACTCTCTTTCTTTCTGGATTTCATCGGGAGTCCGTGCCTCAGTTGCCACAATCTGACATTAGAACTACTGTTCCAGCTGCCTTCTTCAGTTAATTAATAATTAAATATATAGTCAAAATCACAGCCTGAAGTTGCTAATTTGACCATATACTAATTTGACCATATACTTCTGAACATATACTGTCTCCTATCATTTGCACTCAACTAAACCTGTTCAGATTCAGTGCTCCATCCTGGAGCACTTCACATCTCACATTTCTAATTGCTTCATTGGCATGCCTTGCAGAAGATCCTTCTAATCCCTCATTCCAGCCTTCTGTAACAGTTTCTTCATATCCTCTTCCTGGTCCTCCTCGTA
The DNA here is from genome assembly GCF_031877795.1 of Strix aluco. Taxonomy (NCBI): domain Eukaryota; kingdom Metazoa; phylum Chordata; class Aves; order Strigiformes; family Strigidae; genus Strix; species Strix aluco. The sequence goes on from NC_133963.1 coordinate 917,507, forward strand.
CTTTATCCGAGTAATCTCAAGGACACAAATTCAATTCCGTCTACGTGCTGACAGCAAACAAATCTGCCTGTCAACTCCTAAATCGCACACTTTCTTTACACATAACCTATTTTAAGGTTCTCCCTATCTACTTGCACAATCAAAACTCTTGTCCAAACTCTTATGACAACACCCTTTCTTTCCTCACAAGAAAAGAAACTGATCCCTTTTACCCATTTAGAGTGCTGCTGGTCCTCCAAGGCTACTATTTGAGCTGTCTTTTCACATCGTTTAGCTAGCTTACCTTTTTTTTCATCACATTAAATACAAGTTGCTTGTTTTCATTTTCAAGGATCTGTATTGCCCACCTCTTCCTCTTCCCCCATTATCTCTCATTTACTCTTCAAGGACAGACAGTGTATATTAAGACCATACTGACCGCTACTGCTTTACTGTTTCTTTGTATTCCCTATCTGACCATATTAACCTGGGCTCTCCTGCCTTACATGCAGCTTTGGGAACTGTTCTAGTTCAGTATTTTCTAAGTGCACAGCACAATGGGATCTCAGTCTGCTCCTCAGGCACCAATATAAAACACAATTATAAACAAGCAACTGTACAAAAATAATCATAAATTTTTCAGAGATACCTCTATCTAGGAAGTCTACCTAGAGTAAGAACAACTTGAGGGCAAGCTCTGTGGAAACAGAACAATAAAGAGATATTGCAGATGTCTGGGTACTTAATAGCCACCTTCAGGATTCAGAGGGGAATCTTGTACCCTAAACCAAAACCAATAACATTGAGAAAAACTGCCATCGAGTGTATCGAACCATATGAAGTTAGGACTCTCAGTGGACCACGTTTCTCCCCCTCTGTCCTCTCAGCCTCCCAGGAAAGCACAAGAGAGCATGACTACCTCTAACTGAATATGCTTCCCCCCCCTAATACTTCTGTTTGGACTGCATCCTGTTGCTCTGCTTTTCCCAAGGAACTCCACAGTAAAAGCGTAACAGAGCCCTTTCTGTCCTCCTTGTGCAAAACTCTTTTCTGAACTTGAGGTACTGCAAGTCTAGGGCCTCAACACAAAACACCTGTCTCCAGAAACATAAATCAAGGGGACTGCAACTAAAATCAAGGTGTTGCTGAGAATACATAACAGGGAATGAGAGGTCTAAGGTTTATTTTTCTAAAAGAAACAACCCTTGATCTTGGAGTCCCCAACTCTTTCCAGGGATGCTTCCTTTCTGTAGGTGTTTTTAGACTCTGAGCATGGAAGGGAAGAAAATACTGTGCAGAAAGGAAAGGGATCACTGCATAGGAAAAGGTTTGAAGGCAGATCTTGGGTTCTATTGCTCCCTGACTTCTCAGCATCTTAATTCGCTCAGCAATGAAATGGATATAACATTACTTAACAGAGATATGGTGAAATCTTAATTAATGGTTGTAGAGCACGTTTAGATGACAAGATGATATGAATCATGGGCATGTAAATCGTTATTTCTACAGTTGCCTACTTCTTTCCTTTTTTTTTTTTTTTTTTTTTTTTTTTTTTTTTTAAGGTAGCTATGCTTTTCAGTCTGCTTTTAGACCACAGGGAGAATGCTGCAGATATCTTAGGGTAGAACTGTTGCAAGCATGGTACAGCTGAGACAATGGGGAGGATACATACAGAGATGAACTTTCTGCCTGTGACTCTGGAGTCATGTAACTCCCTCAACAGCTTGGATGAGCATGACAGAACCTTACTGATAAAGCAGACCTTCCACAGCAAGAACAAGAATGCGTATCTGGGGCACTGGTGGCAGCTGAGAAAACTCTGATTTTATAATAAAAGGGTATTTTAAAAGTGATTTTGAAGCAATACTGTGGTTTTAGTTGCCCCTGTTCATTCAGCTACCCTAATCAGCGGCGGTGAAACCTAATACTTGTCTTCATGTTGCCATTTGAAATTCTGAAGTGAACTGAGTATGGAAGATTAATCACTGATGACAGAAAAGCCTAATGAATCATTCAAGTACTTTACCTTACTGACCCATAGAATCTAAGATGCAGCCTCCAATCTGTTTTTATAAAAACGCGAATATCCCTTAAGTATCAAGTATTTAGAAACAATCCAAGTATTAACTTCCAATACGCATCAAGAGCAACATTTCATTGGGAAAAGAGATCACCCAGTTTAAAAGAGAGATAAAGTGAAACAAACAGGCAAAAGAACCTATTAGAAAAATTATAAACGTGACTTACCTTGTAGATTTTGCAATGGCAAAGTCATGATGCCTCCTGCTGCAGCTGCTGCTACCAGCCCTTGGATGCTGGTGAGATTCGCTGTAGGTAGAGTTAGGACAAGTCCTTGTTGGCCCCCCAGCTGCCCAGCCATGTTGAAAGGAATAAGGATTGGCTGGTTCAGGGCTGGAGTGCCTCCTGGCACCACACCCGCTACTGCTGAGGCTAACTGTTGGGCTGTCAGTAATGGCTGTAACAAAACACAGAGAGCAAGCCTATTTTACTGTGCATGGCTCCGCACTACACACTTGTTAAGTCTTCTGGCTTGGGATCCTTTTGTGTTCCATTATAGACACGCACTGCTTCCAATAGCTTAAAGCGTACGTTTTCACCAACACAGAAAGTTTTGACAGACTTGACAGGCTGAAGCTGTAAGCGTTACAGTCATGTAGCACGGTAGAAATCCCATTTGAATCTAGACTGGAAAATTCATTATGCACTGCAGATAACTATGGACACAAGAAGGCCTGACCCAAATCAGCCTGCAAGTACCTAAACGCCAACATATCCCAGATTTTTTCAGTTGTATACTGACTAGTAAAAGCTGAAAACGCTACAGTAACAATTACCAGAAACTATATGGACCTGCAAAGTGGAAAAACATTGAGTATCTTCTTAGAGCATGGCTGAACTTGGATAAAACTGTGAAGTGATATGTGAAATCTTTTAAAATGTTATACGGTGACATACTATGATGACTACATTTTGCTCTAAAGAAAATAAATACCTGGCACAAAAGATAATGAAATGCCTTTACTAATGCAGGAGCTGTGCGCGACAGGCAGAGCTGTCAGAGCCAAGAAGGCTGCATTAAAATTGCACAAGCTTTTTAATATTAAATTATGACATGTATTTAAAAAATAACTTCTGTAAGAAATTCAGATAATTTAACCTCCTAAATATGCAAAACTACATAGGTTTTATTTTAGAAAAACATACAAAAAGCTCATCTTTCCAAACAAACACCTTTAAAAACATATACATGATACATACGTGCTCCCTTTCTGCAGCCAAACAGAATCACATTTTCTGCATTACACAGGTCAAAGATGATCAGTGGCAGTTTTTTACTTTTCATCGAATTGCATGTCTTGGTTAGTCAAAAAGAAAGGTACTGACCTGAGGCCCAACAGGGAACGCAGGATGGGACCGACTGGGTTGGTGCTGGTCTGCTGGGCTTGTGTCAGGCAGCACTGTGTTTCCTCTGGCCTCTGAAATCCAAAGAGCAGATTGACTTTAGTATCAAGCCTGAGGACTGGCACATTACCTTCGACTGATGTCACATAACATCAAGCTGAAAATGATATATTAAAGTGCTTCATCAGTAACTCAAGCGCTCAGATCACTTATCGGCTGCATAAATGGTGCTAACATTCATTCAGACCAGCCAACTCATTCAAGGAGCTACAAAAATCTGACAGCAGTGAAACTGAAGCTGCCATCAACCCAGCTAATGTGGGTTGCATTATACATCAATTTACATACAGTACAGGAGCACTCCGCTGCGTGGGAACTGCTTTTTTTATGCTTAGGTGAGCATCAGCCATTCTCCTTTCAGAAAGCAAAAATTATCTGCAAAACAATCAAGTCACATCTACTTTGTATCTTATAGAGTATTTTCTTTTATCAGTTCCTGAAGCAGCAAAGGCTGTACTATGCACAGTCAAAAGGCACTATGAAAACTGAAAACAGGTACGCTTCCAAATGACAGCTTGTTTTCTAAATTGCATGTGGGGGGTGAGCAAAATTCCGTGAAACCAGGGATTTCCAGCATTTATTTAGATGATCAATATCCAGCAATCGAACTATATGCTGGGCACTAATGACTTGCTAAGCACAGAACACAGCCCAGCCCTACTGGGCTTTGCTGAAGCCTGCAATACAGATTTGAAAAGAGAAAAGAGAAAGAAAAACGTCCTATCAGTTATAAGAAAGTACCAAGATGCTTTCAAAACTACAGCCCAATCCTCCATTTCCTTCGGGTGAAGGACTTGCATTGATTCACAAAGGTTTTCAGTGCTGACGGCACGATCAGGCCCACATTTATCTTTGAAGCTGAAAGAATGACAGCAAGTATCAAAAGTAGCTGCAGGAATGCTGTGGTCTCTTAAAAAGAAAACCCTGGCAATGGTGTCAGATTTCCTGGTCGGTATGATAGCTCCCGTTCTGTTATTTTTTTCTGAGGAGCAGTTGAAATCCCATTCTAAGTAAACCTCAACAATATGCTCTTTTCCAATGTTTGTCCTATGACTACCAAGTGCAAGACAATTCAGAACCAGTTTATCGGCGCACCCTGGCACAGTATGGAAAAAGGATGCGATTCTGTTATAAATTTTAAAGGGGGTATTATCAGCTCATTTAAAACAAATTCTTCTATATATTCTCCAGGGGGACAGACTTATAAATAATGGAAATGAGAAAAAAAAAAAACAACTTCAGCACATTAAGGTACAAATAAAATTGACTACTACATATTCAGTTGACTTCTATCCCTACAGCAAGGTGTCAGTCATAACAGCATTTTAGAACAGGAGTGAACAATAAATGTGCAGAGTTATTATGCAGAAATCCGAAAATCTGATTAATTTGCAATATTTTTGTGTGGTCTCAAAAATTCAGAAATAGACGCTGCCTTGGACTCAGAGTGGTCCCTATGGAGCTGAGGAGCTACCAGCAGCACCTTCTCTGCTCTCAACTATGCTTTGGGGAGACTGTAGTCTTGTTACACCTCTGACAGCTGGTGCACAAGGGGCAGGGAGAAGTAACAGGGAACCTGCTCTGGAAAGAGATGTAATTCTCCTTAACACCGTTTGCCTAGGCTGGGAGCTAAGACTTCTCTTATAACTGAGCGCTGCCATCACAGCCTAAGCCAGTGAGTTTGCTCAGTAGTACTGTATGAACAGACAGGAGTGCTACTGCCATGCTACAGCCATGACTGCAGACAAGGCTTGAATATTTAACAAGCAGCATTCATCATATAGGATTCATCATAAATTGATTATTAATTGAATAATACGTACACTCACCTCTCATCCCACCAAGGGGCTGGAAGGGCATGACACAATAAAAAATTGAAGCGCACTGTAAACATCGTGGAATAATCCTCTTAAAATAAAATATTATTTAAAATAAAGCCAAGTAAAACAAAGGCAAACTTCTTCTCCCTTTATCAAAATGAAAAAAAAAAAAAACAAAAACAAACCAAAAAACAAGCAGAAAACCTTGTTGAACAATACCTGGCTTAAAAATGAGAAGACCATAAGAGAAACATCAGAGTGAAAAAAAATCCCACATCCCAATGCCTCTGAGCCTCACACAAAATTGCAACTGTAAACGCACTAGTTATAAACAGGCTTTCCACAGTTTGCTTCCTTTCTGTTTCTTACACATCTTCAGCAGCACAACAGGTAACTCCGTTCTAAATGCCTTTCTCTCCCAGTGCCCCACAGAAAGGAGGGAATACTCTAATCCCCACTTTACAAATGAGCACCCAAGGGACTCAGATTTGGATTCTCAAATCAGCACCATTTAGGCACCTAGATCTCCTTAGCTGTAGTTACGCTGTTCGGGAAAGCACGGGTCAGAACCCAAAACTGCTCTGGGACTCCTTGGCTGCTCCAGGGCTACCAGCAGCTCTGGCACACGCTCCCCAGCACCCTGCGCTCGGATGCGCTGCCCGTCCCAGTGGCCCTGTCTCACCTGGTGTCCGATGCCCGCAGGGAACCTGCAGCTGACTGGCACATGTGACTGTACTGAAGAGCATTACAGGACATATGCTGGAGTGCATTAAACGTGCACATCCAGCTCTGTCCCGGGCCTCCTGGTCCACCTGCAGATGTGTGCTTGTGCCTGCTCAAAGGCGTGATGCACACTGGTGTTTCCTCTCAAACTCTGCACCAGAGCTCGCTCAAAGCCAGTGCTCGACCCACAGCATAGGAGGAGCCTCAGCAGATGATCTGGACATAAATAACTTCCTCACAGTCTTCAAGAATGAATTCAGGGTGTCTCACATTTATACCAGGGAGATGCTGAGCCACCTCTCTTTAGTGCTCAATGCTTTGAAAAACAAGCAGGATCAAATTGAATAATACTAGGTTTTCAGTAATCAAAAGAACACATAAATCCTTCTGAGATACCCATTTAAGCCAATATTTTAAATGAATCAACATTAATAAAAGAATGCAGCATTTCAAGCAAGAGTTCATATCAAAATCCTTAGACACAGTTCCACAATGTGACATTAATACATAATGTGACAGTCATGAATACATTACTTGTATTTATCTCTCAGTAACCGTAACAATAAGAAATCAAGAGTAGACTTTTTTCTTACTCACTGAGCCAACTCACATTAAAAATACAGCTTTAAGAATTAAATCATTAAATTGAAAATACTGCCTGTGAGAAAAAAGTCTTACATTTTCAAAACTAATAAAATCACAGTCTGAGCATGTAATATAGCTGCATTTAGATCATAAGGCATGTTATCAGGAGAAAAAAAAAGATAACTTTTCAAAAGAAATTAAATAGACTGATAATATTCAAATTATTGGGTATGGTGTGTGGAAGTTCATCATCTCTGACTAAAGTAACTTAGCTCTTCATTAAATGAACCCTTAACTGTCAGCAATTACACCAGCAGCAACCTTGCTGAACAAAATTTAATAGCTGAAAGAAAAAGATGCAGCTGATATAATGAAAAAACATAACATTCCCTCCAAACAATCCTCATTCTGCCATGAAGCACCATATTGCGGCTCTTAATTTCACTATTTCAATTTCCCTGCTGCCTCAGAAGTTAGACATGTAGGTAGGAAGCCTTTCCAAATCACATCGTAAAACCTTCGTAATCAGATTGCTACACAGAATTTCACAAACACATCTGCATCTTACAATACTTTCAGGAGAGAAAAATGAGATTTTATGCTGAATCCACTTTACGTTGGTATTATCCTATGGTTATCAGAGGAGATATTCCTGCTACCTCAGCAAAGAAAATCGAGATTAGAAATGAAATGAGAATAATGAATCATGCACTGAAAGGTATGAAAGGTATGGACTTCTCATATTTAAGTAGTCAGATAGCTGTCATCTTCCAGTCCATGACCAAGATGTGGCATACAATTCACTCATCTAGAGTGTATAAAACTTCTCTAAGTATCAGGTTATCCCACAGATCGTTAAGCAATTCACCTTTTA